>NC_088845.1:7360896-7543396 GCF_904066995.2 Poecilia reticulata | reverse complement strand
TGCTTTTCTGTGTGTTTAGTTACAGAAATTTCAAAAATAATTCTTACTTCTTGTTAAATCCTTAGCTAGTTCTAATGTTGGAAATGTATCAATAATGCTTTTACCACTACTAAAACTACAGGCAGACTACTTTTTTAAAACAGTGCAGACAAACGACATCATCGTTCACAACTTCTTCAGTTTGCCTGGTGGAAATTCTACAGGAAGAATCCAAGAGAATGGGAGAAAGCCCAGATTGAGCACCAAAGGGAGATGAGAATCAAGAGGAATTGATAGTTTACCGTCCGTTGTTAGAACTTCCCCATCATAGTCATTTTTGATGCCTTGAAATTGGCCTCCGTCTCTTTAAAAACCTCCCACTCTTTCCGACACTTTGCCTTCTGCACATCATCAAAACAATGCTCTACATGTTGTCAAGTGATGCCATTTGCAGTCTCTCTTAGGACTGAGCAAAACATTCTTGAGCAAAAGCAAATTCTTCTTTAAAAACAGAAATAGTACTTCAGTGTAGAGAGAGGACAGAAAGCTACCAGTTAGCGGTTAGCTAGTGGTGCTATTCGCAGGATGCTTCTTCTCTTGCCTGTCACTTTATCGGCCCTAAAAACAACTGAATCGAACACTTGGGGTTAGCAAATTTCACTGACACAAAGATAACAGGACTAACAAACTAAAGTCACTTCCCTTCACATCCACGGTTTCCAATATTCACTTAAACTTCCTCCACCAGCCAAAACAGCATAATGGAAGCTGGAAGTGCTTAGAAAGACAAAGTTCACTTTCACAAGAAATATCGTGGCATGAGACATCGTCACATCTGTAAGGGCATTTAAACAGTTTGTGTCGAACCGTTTTAGCTTCATGTTTTTAAGAACAACTTTATTAAGTTGTTCTTAAATTAGCTTCCAAATCTGAGGAAAATATTGAACGTGACAAGGTGTAAATCTTGATAATGTGGATTTTTTAATATAAAATGAAGCGCAATGTCTGTAATACGTGATGGTTTGTAGATGGAGAAGTTTCATTGTCATTTTCTTTTCATGATCACAGAGGAGTTGCACAGCACCAAACATTTACGTTTGGTTTTGCTCCATTTGTTGCATTTTGGACCTCATATGTTTGTATTCGTCTGAGTATTTAAGGTTGTGCATAAATGGGCCTTTACTGGCTAATATGTTGTTCAAAAGTCTAATTCTACTGACTGAAGTTGACCAGAAATGCAAGTTTATGCAACAACCTAATTATCTGAGAGCTTCAGAGAAAACTATTTGTGATTCGAATCATGATTCTAAAAATCAGAATCGAATCACCAGACAGATGAAAGATTAGCATCTCTAGTGGACACACAAAACACGGCCCTACTGAGTGTGTCCTACAGGCATCAGGGTATCTTTAGTTGTTTTTGTGTAAGGTGCTTTAAACACACACAAAACACAAACACACACTCCTGTTGGTACAACGTGTTTACACATCCATCATCTCGCGCAAACAGAAGAACTCCGTTTCCATCTCGTTAAACTTCAACTGCAGCCAAATCAGGAATGTTCGCAGATTGTCCCACAATTCCAGATGACAGACACACACTCTGCACATGCAGTGAAAATCACCCACTCTTTCAGCTGTGTGTGTGCGTGTGTGTGTTTAAAAGGTAGAAATATGCTGGTGTTTTGTGGACATGGGAAGCAGGCTGATGGGTGCATAAATAAGGCATGTTGGAACATCTGGTCTTTGTTGTGCGTTCAGCTTTTTAATGTCTTCAAAGAGCAACTCTGACGCATCGCTGACTACCGCTCCTTGCTCCTGCTTCATTTTAGCATGGAATAATAAACCATCTTTGGGGAATTGAGTCCCTAAGTCTCTCTCGCTCTCTTCATTTGGATATGCCGATGCGACCCTCCTCTTCCCCCACACTCCTCCTTTCTTCCCTCGCTTCCAACTCCTAGCACCCCATTTAAGACAACTTTCCTTTTTACTTAGTTGATTTTAAATTTTTTATACCTCAGGGAACACTGGTGTGTGTCACTGCAGTCACCGGCTGTGTTGCTACGAGCACAATTAAAATTCACGCACACTTTCCTCGTCCCCGTTCCCCCGGCATGCTCAGACGCTTCCTCTCCGGACGACGGCAGACATGGAAAGTTGAACATTTCTGATTATATGCAGAGTAGATTTAGTCTGGAAGGCCCTGCGCTCAACACGATTAGGCACCCAGAGCCATAAATTAAACACACGCAGGACTTCATAACTGAGTGATAATCCTGTTGACCATGAGAGCCGTGTTTAGCTTGTACTTTCATTACGAAGCACAAGTTTCGGGCCGTGTTCAACCAGGGCTGCTGCTGCTTGAAATCAACCAGCTACATGACACATTAGGAAATGTTTCCAGCGCGACACGGAAAAGCTCCAAAGACACAGCAACACGCTCTCACAGTGCGTCTCGCTGCTATTTTGAGAGAACTCATTCACTTTGCACAGGGTAATTGAAAGATGACGGCAGACTGTATTCCCTGAGAAAAAGATCATTCACATGTGGATTCAATGGGAGGAAGTGTCGAAGAACAAAGGGCATTTTCTGGGGCTTCAGCGCGCTGGTGTTGTGGCATCTGAATGCTGTGAAAATTGCCGTGCGTGTTGAGGTCAGGCCGGTTTTATTTAGTCTCATGAGTGACACATGACTCACTGGTGATATAGATTTACCGAGTTCAGCTGGAGAATTGAAATATCCGAGCAGCTGGGGACCAGCAGATTCATGACTCTTAATGTTCCCGACATGAAAATCTGCCAAAATAGTTTGAACTTTGGCTGAATTGTTGACTTTAATGAAATCTGAAAGGGTTAAAACTTCTTTTCTTAAAAGTGCTTAAAGTTATACTGAATGTTTTCTTTCTTAATTTGTCTTCTTTGGGTGTCTAACATTTAAATTGTATTGTAAATAAAAAGTTTTTCATCACGTGAATGCAAAAAAACCACTTCTAAAACACTTCGATACATATGTTTTTTTTATGAATTATTCATGTACTTATTTAGTTGTTTTATTTTAAGTCCTTTATGATTTAGTAACTGCACCACTGTAGCATCATTTGTGCATCAGTTTCACTGCAAAAACAAAATTATACCAAAGTATTTTGGTCTATTCTTTTAGTGCAAACATTTTTATACACTTGAATTAAGACAATACTAACTTACAAGTAACTTTTCTGCAAGATATGGGAACTTGGGTTAAATAATTCCTTAATATTGACAAAAAGTACTTTTTATGGCAGATTATTTCACTTATAGCATGAAAAAAATGTCATATTATAATCAATATCAAGGAGTTATTGCCAAAACCAAATTCCTATATCTACATTTAAGTTTGATTTATTTTAATTCAAATGCACTAAGATAGTTTCACTGAAACTAGGTCAAAAATACTTGGCAGGATTTTGTGTTTTTTCTCAAGGAAAAAGTTTAATTGATTTTAGCTTTTTTTGGAAGAATGGTCCAGAATGGTGAGCAATGGGAGAAGTTTGTGATCACAGTGAGCGCAGTTCTCATTACCAGCTGGCAAATTACTAAAATGGCCTTAAAATAAGGAACTATGATTAAACTCTTTCTACCATATTTTCTCTGAAAAAAAGGTAAATATTTGGCATATTCTGGGTGAAAATGTTAAGAGAATTACAAAAAAATAAAAAATCCATTTAACACCATGGGCTGAGAAGCCGCTCAGAAAGAAAGAAGCCATTATCCAAAAAAAGCTAAATTCACAACCAATAAACAGAAATACACAAGAGGCTATTACATGAAATATTTCTGCAACATGCCAAGATGTCAGCCTGGAGGTTAAAGATGCAACAGAAACGAAGCAACACTTTAATGCTTCATTTAGGGTTTGAAACCCACTTTCAAACCCTAAAGTGGGTTTGAAACTAAACCCACTTTAGTTTCAAAGTGGGTTCAGGAAAACAAAGTTGCCGTAAAAAAGCTGTGATTTTGGCACAATGGAAATTTAAAGATGGAGCTGAAAAGATTTGTGAAAGGTAAACAGGAAGCTTTAGAAATATAACTCAGTTTCACCGGTTCTGTCAGGAGGAACGGGCCGAAACACCAGCAAAAAGGATAACCTGAAACGTGTCAAACTAAAGGCCTGGGGGCCAAATCCGGCCCGCCACAACTTTTCATGTGGCCCTCTAGACTCCAGGGCCACATAAACAGAACTTCAAGGTAACTGATGTATGCTTAAATATCATTTTATCTGTGAAATCAAAGCACTTTATTACATTATTGTGAAAGGATATTACATTTAAGTAATCTTGGATTGCTGAGACAACCATTTATATTCTGTTATATATGATTAAGATGGCTTTATATCAAACAATCCCAATGACCGAGATATCAGTGACCATTTCACATGCAATTAATAATTAATCATATATTTAAATCCATATTCATTCATAAATAAATCCCAGAACCCATCTAGACAATCTTTCCTAATTTTTGAGTCTGTTTGCAGTGAAATAAACTGATCCTCTCCCATAAAGTTGAGTTTTTCTGCTCTAGCAGATGTTGATGCTCATTTCTTTGTTTAAACCAAAATGAAAGAAAAGAGGAATGACACCAGAAAATTCTACTTCTTCTCCCCAGAAATCAGCCATTAATTAACAATAAACAATTTCTCCACACCATCTAATTGGCACCACACTTGCCAAGGATAGAGTTAAAGAGACTGCTTAATTAATTAAACATGAAATAGCACCTTCGCCGAGTGTTTGAGAATACAGATGTAAAAGTGAAATTTTTCTTTCTCTGCGTACCAACACCTCAACCCCAACCTCTAAGAAAAAAAAAAATGCAGCACCAGATTTGATAAGATTTGTTCTCTTTATCACTTTAATTAGCACCTCCCTCCTGTCCCCTTTGCAAATGAGGGTTAGGTGAGGGGGTTCGGGATTTGATGACTTAAAATGCACACAGCTAACGAGTTATTCATACCCTGCACAGCTGTTAAGGCAATTTAACGGCTTCTTCTCCATTCTCTTGATGCTTACTTGTCAAGGAGGGAAAGGTGGCGAGAGGCCTCAACAACTGCTCCATTATCCTGCCAGAGATACTCTTGGATTCAAAAATGGTCACAAATTTTTATCATTCACCTGAAGCGGGAACGATTTACGGCTATTCAAAACTCAGACTCCCACCTTTCCTGGAACTTCGCTCCGTTTTTATGCAACTTTTTCCTAATTCTGAAGATGGAGGGGTTTTGTTGGGAAATCTTGCTGCTTTAAAGCCGTTTCTGTTCACAACTGGAGTATGAGCACATTTCCATGCATGAAGTACGCTTGCACTCCACCGTCGCCCATCTGTCACTCTGGATCAGAGGAAAGAAACGCACCTCCATTTCCATGCAGATAGGAACTGTTAGCATCGCAGTGATTGGAGGTTCACCAGGCACGTCTGCAAATGCTGACAGAGATGCAAATACTTTATGTAAATTCAATAAGTTAAAACAATTCAAATTGTCCACCTTTTTTTTTTTTTGAAAGATATACACCTCCAAATATATATATAATTAGTTAGAAACTTTTACTTCCAAAACTCTACTCTTGATCAATTTGTTGTTAAACTGGTTAATTTTAATAGTTGTCAAAAATTTATTGCAAGCCTTTAATCGAAAGTAATTCACAAGAGTTTCAGCTGGTTTAAGAGCCGAGTGCACAAAAACAAACCGGGAAAAGTTACTAAAATAATGTTCTTATTATTAGATAATTGAACTCATGTCTACTCCTGGAAACACAAAGCTTTGTTGGCGTAACCATCTGGCCAGTCACAAACTTTGGATGGCATTAGCTTTGTTTATATTCCACCAAGACTTGCTTTAAATCCACTGCAACAAGTTTTCACAACTGCTTGTTTTCATTAAAATAATTTGAAATACCCTTTACAATATTGACAAAGGAAAGCAGTTCATGATTTAGTTTTACTTCGTCGCTGGAGTACTGCGATTCTTTCTCTACTATTGTGATATTTAAAGAGGGAGAAAGATTACAAAGCTTTTCGCTGATTCATAATGCATAAATTTGCTAGGGTTGCTAGGTAACGGGCTGGGCTTCTCTGTGGTTGCTAGGTAACGAGCAGTGTCTGCTGATTTGTGACGTTACATTCCGGAGGTTTTTCAAATAGATAATTTTCCAGACACCAAAAAACATTAATTTATCGCCAAAAAATGTCCTTTTAAAATTTTTTTTAATTGCTTGTGCTGTTTTTAGAAGCAGTAGAAACCCAAATGTAATTACAAAAACAAGCAAAGCAGGTAGTTCATCAATCCCCTGTTTAAAAATGCTTTTCCATGTCGCCAGTCAATGTGCTATTGCTCTGATTAAAACGTCTCATCAGGCTGTGTTGCTAACGGGTTTTAACAAGCTGTTGTGCCGCTTCTTTTAAGAAAAACCTCGACCCAACTACAGAGTGGGTCCCAGTATGAACCAGGAAAACATTTTCCTGGTTCATACTGGGACCACTGCTGTTTATTTTCTACGTTTTGCTGCTGGGGTTCATGTTTAGAAAGCACAGCATAGCTTTTCATTGAGTTGCCCACGTCATTCAGGGCTATTAGCTAGTTAAGCTAAGCAGCAGCTCCGACACCTTTTATTGAACGACTCCAGTAAAGAATTAGGGTTTTATTTTGGACGGTTGTGTTAAGTTAGGTAAACAGATAAGCGCCGTTATTAAGTCAAGCTGATTCCAGCTTTGACTCATTGCTGAAACGAAGCCTGATTTCTTTAAGGTTCATCACCTCTCATCTCGACGATAGCAATTCTTTATTTTATGTCCTTCTAGATCATTTAAAAATAGTTCAAAAACATGACAGTAAACTTTATATTGGTTGTTATTGCTGATATTGGCTTTACTTAGACATGAAGGAACAATTACTAAACTCGTTTCTTTTTTTTTCAGCTGTTTATCTATTGACATGTTGTTAGCTCTTTAGTTTTGGGGAAAAAAACAAGAATACATTAAACATAATTCAGATTCATAAGTGGTGGCGAGCCACTTGGACCTGCAAACGGCCTAAAAATCTGTGACGCAACTCTCGCTGTCGAGTCTGTTTTGGTCAATGCATAAGTGGAAGCGCTGTGACAAGAGCCTCCTGGCGAGTGGTGTTGTTCATCGATGAGTTATTGTTTTTAAAATGAAAGAGGTATGGCAGGTTTGGGGAATAAAAAATGAGTTCAACTAGTACTTCATCCTGCAAGAGGCCACTTGAGCTAAAATCAGACAAAATGAACAAGAGGCTGCAGACTTGGTAAATAAACATGAGTCGATTGTTTGTGAAATTTGAGGAAAATCTACTAACTAGACTTCAAAAAATTCATCACATCTCCAAATTCTCACCTACAATAATGACAGGGAAACCCGGTTTTGCATCTTTAAACCTTCATCTGACTGAACGGACTGCAGTCTTTGACACAAACTTCGAGGAAGCTGAAGTGTTAAGTAGATCCATCTGTCCGTTTCCACACATTTCTGCTCGAGATGCTCAGATTGCAAACAGAGGTGGAAGGTCTGAGCTCTGTGGAGCCACAGCTCTGCTTGTTGTGTCTGCCTCTAAACTTCAAACAAAAGCTGCTGTGTCTGAAGCCGCAGAGCTGAAGAAAAGGGCTGCCAGAGGTGTCGGCCTCAGACGTAAATAAAAATCTAGAAATGCCGACGCCAACGGCTGAAACGAAAAGATGAAGCATGTTTACAAATGTGCCGTCATGGTCATTATTTCACTTATAACATGGGGGGAAAAGCTACGTCTTGTTAAAAGTGAAATAATCTGCCAGTGGATCTAGTACTTTTTATTTACGCAAAACAAACTCCTGTGTGTTTCTGAAAAGTTACTCGTAAGCAGAGGTGGGCAGGTAGAAAGAGTAGCACTACTTAAACATATTTCTACTCAAGTAAAAGTAAAAAGAAGTTGTCTAAAAGTTAATCAAGTAGGAGTAAAACATAACTACTGAATAAGTTATTCAGTAGTCTTTCTACCAAATACTTGATAGTAATTAAATTATCAATAATTTAATATTTCAAAAAGTCTTCATTAGATGGACCAAAATATAAAGTTAAATGGAAATTTTGGAGTTTTAAAGACAAAAATAACAAAATCGGGCAAATTATTTTCTCCAAATCAGTTTCTTTCAATAAAAAAAAAACTGATGAAACTTTAACAAAAACTGCAGGTGTGTGTCTGTTTGGTGAATTTTTGAGTGGGTAGAAAATCCAGAAGTTTTACTCAAGAAAGAATAGAGATACTTCATAATAACATTACTCAAGTGAAAGTAAAAAGCACAGTGTAGTAAAAATAACCCTAAAAATACAGTTTTATTTAAAAAAAAATTAAATATAATTTAGTGTCTTATTTTAAGTGTAAAAAAATATTCTAGATACTAGAGAGTCTGGGAAGTGCTCTGTTTCTGCAGAGCACTGCAGAGAAAACGCATACCAAAGTGACAAAGGAACATTCTTGTCTTGCTGTTGTAATAGATTTAATACAGCTAGATAACAGTGATGTTTTTTAATAAAAACAGACCAGGTAAGGAATGTGGTTGGGCTTAATTTTCCATAAATCAGAACACGGATCCAAACAGGTGTCATGCCGCTGAACTAATGCGATCAGCAGGACAGTTTCAACCTGCCGCATTGGTTCGTGTTTAATCTAGCCTCCAAAGACCTGGAAGGCAAACAGTGAGAGAGCAGAGCAGAAAGCAACTCCGTGATTAAAGTTATTAATTCCCAAAGCTTTAACCTTCCACTTCGTTGCATTCAGGAAACCAAGTGCTGTTGACTTATAATGTTCAGCAGCTCAATGTGACGGAAAGAGTCACAGATATAGGTGAGATTCGAGTTTATGTTGTGGCGTTGCCTCCGAGATTGCCATTAAAATAACTTTATTAGGCTTTCTGCTGCATTTCCTGTCTGATTTACTGCACAGTCCCAGGGGCTCGCCGGTAGGCGCAGAGGACTCGCCGTCACGAGGAGCCAGACCTGCCAATGTTCTGCCGCGGCAACCTGAGCATAACGTCCCTATTAATCTGTAGATAAACGTGGCAGAAAGACAGCAGAGACGCTGCCCAGTAAAACGGGCTGCAGACCTGTTAATGCAGCATGTGTTCATGTTGGTGTGTCCATGTTGACAGAGATAACAACCAGATGATTCCAGGAAAACAACCTGTTTAGGGACACTAATCCGGTGTGTTTGACTTGCTGTCAAATGTTCTGTAAGGTTACCAAAATCCCAGGATTACACAGAAGAAACAGTCAGGTTTTATTGCGTTGTCATCTGGAGTACTGTGCAAAAGTGATAAATGATCCTTTATTTCTTCTTACTTTCCTTCTCAGTTCCACTGAAATGCATACATCTTACACACCATTCATGAAGGTGCAAAATGTTGTATGTGTGCATATATTCATGTGTCCAAAAAGCCAATTCATTTTGAAAGAGGATAATAAGAACTACTGCGGTTACAAAAGGCCTCTGCAGCAATTTCTAATTATTCTACAGCAGCTGCATTTTCATTGACTTCATAATTGCACAAGTTGGAATTACAATACGGCTGCACAGTGGCGCAGTTGGTAGAGCCGTTGCCTTGCAGCAAGAAGGTTCTGGGTTCGATTCCCGCCCCGGTCTTTCTGCATGGAATTTACATGTTCTCCCTGTGCATGGGTGGGTTTTCTCCCGGTACTCCGGTTTCCTCCCACAGTCCAAAAACATGACTGTTAGGTTAAATGGCCTCTCCAAATTGCCCCTAGGTGTGAGTGTGTGTGTGTCCTGTCCGTCTCAGAGTTGCCTTGCGACAGACTGGCAACCTGTCCAGAGTGAATCCCACCTCTCGCCCGAAACGTTAGCTGGAGATAGACACCGGCAACCCTCCCGACCCCACTGAGGGACAAGGGTGTAAAGAAAATGGACGGATGGAATTACAATACAGCAATTTTGAAAGAAAAAAATAAAGTTTTTACACTACAAAGAGATGTGAGATGTTGGTCACAAGTCATGTGACCAACAACCAGATGTTACTACTGGAGGACAAATATGACAACAGGAAGTGGTGGGAGGAAAATATGACAACAGGAAGTGGTGGGAGGATGATGGCGTGGCATGTTTTTTAATGACTTATCATGTCAACAAACGTATTCATGTGATTTTAATTGCATTTTTTATTTAATGGAAACATCGCAATTGCAAAATGGTGGTTTTTCAACATTAGCAGAATATTGTGAAAGATCAGTCACGTGGAAAAAATGTAAAAGAGCTGATCGACAGGTTTTCCTTTATCTAAGCTTGTTGAATTTTATGATAGGACCACCAAATAAATTAAAGATTGATTGGTGAAAGGATCTTCGCTATAAAAACAATGATGGGTTTGCAAAAGTAAGCACTGTACCAATTTCACGCAAAAGTGGTGGCGAGTTAATAATTTGGGCTTGTTTGGGAAGCCGTACAAGCCCAAATTCCCATGTTCATCAGTATTCTAAGAATCAAAAACAGCCGTCAGTGAAAACTGACAATGATCCCAAACTACAAAACAAAAACACTGACAAAACATCAAAATGTTTCAATGGCCCAATCAAAGTCCGCACCTCCACCTGATTTAAATTCTGTGCAGGAATGAATGTTTGCAAACTTCAAAAGAACTGAAGCTGGAAACGTTTAAAAGAATCCCTCCACAATATTTTTGAGTGACTGATAAAGTCAGCCAAAAAAAAAAGACAAAAAGACTACTGCAAGTTATTGCTGCCAACAGTTCAACAAGCTGTTAAATCATGGGTTCCATTTAAGTGTTCACACTCAGCTTTTACATTTTAACTGCATGTTTATTTTAAAAATAATGATGGTGTGGAATCGGTTGTTCATTTTTTGCTGTTCAGTTTACACTGAGACAAGTGTAGAACCTGTAAAAAGCCGTTAGTTTTCTGTGAAACCCCAGTATTAAAAGTTTGTATTGGTTTCTTTTCATCATAACTGTAAATGCTGTTAATGTGATCCGTTATCTCCAAGCAAACTTTCTTCTTTCTACAGCCACAACAGCATATTAAAAAACTTTTTTGTTTGTTTGTTTGTAAAAAAATGGCTTGCTACAGTAATGCAACTCAACTTTGGAGTCAGATTTTATAAGCTAGAACTGCAAGAACTGTGAGGGTCAAACCTCTGCAAGCTGGACCAAGCAGGCTTAAATGAAACCTTCACAGGTGCTGTCAATTATGGCAATTAGGATGAGGTGCCATGCAGAGACCATGGCACCTCTACAGAATCTACAGTTGAGATTCTGTAGAGAGGGCTGATTGACTTACATGTTTACTTTCTTCCTGCTGCATAAGGAAATGCCCACAGCAGGTCTTGATGCTCAATTACAATTTTTTTGGTGAAATTTCTGATTATTTTGCCAATATATATATATATATATATATATATATATATATATATATATATATATATATATATATATATTTATATATATAAAAAAAAAAATTCCCTTCTCACCCTCCGCGGGTGGTCTGTTTCATCCTCTGAGCTCGGGTCCTCTACCAGAGGCCTGGGAGCTTGAGGGTTCTGCGCATTATCTTGGCTGTGCCTAGAACTGCACATTTCTGGACTGAGATGTCTGATGTTGTTCCTGGGATCTGTTTGAGCCACTGCTCCAGTTTGGGGGTGACTGCCCCGAGGGCCCCGATGACTACAGGCACCACTGTGGTCTTCACCTTCCAGGTCTTTTCCAGTTCCTCCCTGAGGCCCTGGTATTTCTCCAGTTTTTCATGCTCCTTTTTCCTGATGTTGTAGTCACTTGGTATTGCTACATCCACCACAACGGCTTTCCTCTGTTCTTTATCCACCACCACAATGTCCGGTTGGTTCGCCATTACCATCTTGTCTGTCTGGATCTGGAAGTCCCACAGGATCTTAGCTCGGTCATTCTCCACCACTTTTGGGGGTGTTCCCCACTTTGATCTTGGGGCTTCCAGTCCATATTCTGCACAGATGTTCCTGTACACTATGCCCGCCACTTGGTTATGTCGTTCCATGTATGCTTTCCCTGCCAGCATCTTGCACCCTGCTATTATGTGCTGGACTGTCTCAGGGGCCTCCTTGCACAACCTACACCTTGGGTCTTCTCTGGTGTGGTAGATCTGAGCCTCTATTGCTCTGGTGTTTAGGGCCTGTTCCTGGGCGGCCAGGATGAGAGCCTCTGTGCTGTCCTTGAGTGCAGCTTTCTCCAGCCATTGGTAGGTTTTCCTGACATCAGCCACTTCAGTTATTTGTCGGTGGTACATCCCATGTAGGGGCTTGTCCTCCCATGATGGTACTTCCAGCACCTTGTCTTCTGTTCCCCATTGCCTGAGACATTCGCTGAGCACATCGTCTGTTGAGGCTTTGTCCTTGATGTATTTATGGATCTTGGATGTTTCATCCTGGACAGTGGCTCTCACACTCACTAGTCCTCTGCCTCCTTCCTTACGGCTCGTGTACAGTCTCAGGGTGCTGGATTTGGGGTGGAATCCTCCATGCATGGTTAGTAGCTTCCTAGTCTTAACATCCGTGGCCTTCATCTCTTCCATTGGCCAGCTAATTATTCCGGCAGGGTATCTGATTACTGGTAAGGCATAGCTGTTTATTGCACGGATCTTGTTCTTGCCATTGAGCTGGCTTCTCAGGACTTGCCTTATTCGTTGGAGGTATTTGGCTGTGGCTCCTTTCCTTGTGACCTCATCGAGGTTGCCATTTGCTTGTGGTATTCCCAGGTACTTGTAGCTGTGCTCTATGTCTGCTATTGTTCCTTCTGGGAGTGAGACCCCTTCTGTGTGGGCGACCTTCCCTCTCTTTGTAACCATCCGACCACACTTCTCTAGTCCGAATGACATCCCAATGTCAGTGCTGTAGATCCTGGTGGTGTGGATCAGTGAGTCGATGTCTCGCTCGCTCTTGGCGTACAGCTTGATGTCATCCATGTAGAGGAGGTGACTATATATATATATATATATATATATATATATATATATATATATATTTTTTATTTTTATTTTTTGGTTGGTTGTTTTTACTACTAAATAAATGTGACCGCGATAAGACTTCTGTGTGAATGGTTTACGCATAGACATAATATAAGAATAGACGCCTCATGGACCGCTCTTGCCTATTGTCACCGACGAGATTTAGGGCGGCCATCTTGGAGCGGTCCACCACTCCACTCAGCATTATGTGTTTAGCAGCACAATGACGTATCAGCGCATTTAATCAATCATAACACGCTTTTTTGTTACTGGAAACCATATATGACACAAATAAATAATGATTAATACTGAATAATATATATTGGATACATGTTTATATATATATGTATGTATCTACATAGATATGTAGATACATACATACATATATGTAGATGTATGTATCTACATACATCTCTATAGATATATGTATATGTTTTTCAGCCGACGAGTTCTTGCTTCAGAGAGATTCAGCAGCTGAGATTGAGTCCAAAATCCGATGGATTTTGGATTCACTGCACCACGGATTCGGTCTCTCTTTAAACATATCTCCCTCTTCTTCCTCTCATCGTGTCTTTAGGAAACCTTCAAAACAAAAACGAAAGATTTGGGATGCATCTTACTTTTGACAGAGTGAAAGAATTACATATAAATAATAGTCTTTACCACCTGTGTAAACTTTGCTGGTGAATGTTATAACACATAATATAAGTTTTATAATATATGTTGCATCGTTTCATTTCTAATGTAGGCTTTTTTGTCAGATAATCTAAGTCAATGTTAGAGAATAATTTTATTTTTTAGATTTACGGAATCTCAGTTAGCCTTCATAGCGGGGCTGAACCCCGTATTACACCAAGCACTGTAGCTAACAATTAGCTGGCATCTCGCTGGTGGACATAAATACAGTAAAGTAATATTCTAATCACAAAACATACACAATAATATGTCCATCTTACTTGTGAAATGTTGTTTGTGGAGCCCTCACAACAATAGTCCATCGATCCGAACAACAATATTCCTCAGTGCTGAGGCATCTTCTGCTGTTTTGATTGAGCAAAGTAGGAGGGACGACCGCTCCAAGATGGCCGCCGTATTTCCTGCGCAGGAGCAGCCAATGCGGGGTCTACTCTTATATTATGTCTATGGGTTCACGTCCCCGAAGCCAACCACATGCACCGAAGTAGAACGTTGACGTCACACAGTAGCGCATTGTTTACGGAAGTAATAATGGATTGAGCTGTTTATGGGTCGATTTTAAAGTTTATTCATCAACGGGAGCCGACAGCATGTAACAAGATCATAACAAGACGAAGAAAGCTTAAAAAAAATAAAGAAAAAAATAAAGAAAGTTTGTGGAGCCTTTGTGGAGCATTGATTGCAATTTCTATTGCTATTTGGATTCGTAGTCATAAGTTCATAAACATAATTTACAACCATTGTTTACCTTGCCTGGCTTCTTCTGGTGCAGAATTATGATGCATATCGCACAACAATGACATAAAAGTCTGATCAAATGAGACATAACCGTTTAAAAACAATAACATATCTATCCATATTAAATAAATGTGACCGCAACGTTAACGTCCCCGAAGCCACCCGCATGCGCAGAAGAAGAGGAACGTCGACGTCACTAGGCAGCGGCTGTTTACGGAAGTAATAACGGATATAGCCATTTATGGATCGATTTTAAGTCTTTTCAGCAACGGTAGCAGTATCGTCACAAGATCATAGCAAAACGAAAGAAAGAAAGCTAAAAAAAATAATAATAAAAAAAGACTTCGTTCATGAGTTCATAATCATAATTTTCAACCATTTTTTGTCTAGCTTCTGGCGCAGAATCATGACGCATGTCGTGTCCCACACACATCAATGACATAAAAGTCGGATAAATTAGACCAGTTAAGACTAAAGAAAGTTTGAAAACAATTTGAATTAGTACCACATAATGGAAATGGTTGGAATTGGGAAGTTCAGAATGCCATGGAAAAGCCGACTTGGGTCGCAGAAATGCCTGAACACAGCCTTACCTCGTGTTTCTGTGAATTCTTTTAGTATTTTTTCTCTTTACCTTGTGCTGTTGATGAGCACTGTAGCGAGCCATCCCCCTGCTTTGCTTAACATCGTGACACTTCCAGAAGTCTTTGTTATGATGAAGCCAAAACTCCTGTTTCCCTTCAGTTCGTCTGTGAAGTGTTAATGCTCGCATTTGATTGACGTCTCCATGAGGACTCTGGGGGATTGTGTTCAGTGGAGCGAGCGCGCTTTGCTGCATTTAAGTACATCCACGCTGCAGATGTGCATCCTTGCAATGCAAAATCCTAATTATTGAACAAACTCACAATTTCTGGATGTTTTATTTTAATCAGTTTTTGTCCGTTTAATTTAAAGTTTTCTTTTAATTATTTGAAGTGTGTACTTTTGTAATAGTTAATGTTGAAAAACACACATGGAAAAGCAATGTTTTATAGACGATGTTTAAGAAGGCTTGAATAAATAATTTTTTTTATTACAGCCGCATAATTCTGCACTGAACATTTCTGAAAATGCCACTTTAACAATTGTAATTACTTCAGTAGTGCTTTGGCAACATAGAACTATTTTTCTAGAGATTGTACCACATTCTAAAGCAGTGCTGTCTTGTGCCAAGAGCCTATAAACATTTGAACCGATTGCGGTTAAAAAATTGGTGGATTTTTCTGTGAAAAATCGGCGGAAAATCTGCCAATTCGCAAATTATTTTGCAGAGCATTTCTAAGTTAAAAATATGAGACAAATCCACTTGACATGCTCCGGGTTGGCATTTGCAGATTATTGTTCAAAATGTTATTGTATTTCACAGACTTCATGATGCTGTGCACTTTGTTTTCCTGTGCATTTGGAAGAGAAATGGGCCCACAGCATCACCTTCACTTTAAAGGGTTTTTTGCCAGAAGGCTCAGTCTCATCTGACCAAATGACACAAATTAGAAAAATTTAGCAAACTCTTCATGTGTTTTTGACAGGATGTAGGTTAAATTTACTTAATGGCCAAACTTCGGTGTTTGACTCAATTGCTGCTTTTAACTTTTTACTATATTTCTGAATGTGCATATGGTGAAGGTCATGATGATCAACACTCTTCTGCTTTAGTTTAACGAAATGTTCTCTTGTCTTTCTGATTTTGAAGAACAGTTGAGAAACATTATGCCACAACATGTAGGAATCAGGAGGTCGTGCATTCTAATAAAAAGTTTGAAGACAATCTCATCAACTGAAAAAGTCAGATAAGAATACATTTGTTTTTAAGGAATCGTTCAGGCATTTTTTAAATACTTTGTTTTTCCCTCTGAACAAATGGACTCAAATTAAGGGTTATATTTTTACATAATTTTCAGCATAATATATGCTACTTTATTTAAAGATCAATTTAGATTTTGGTAATTTACGGTGCTAATAAGGAGTTTTGTGCACGACAAAGATGGAAAACCATGTTTTACTCATAAATTAACTCATGTTACATCCTTAAACCTGAAAATTAAAAAGTATATAAAGCTAATCTCCCAAATAATTTTCCTCACACTGCAAACATTATTTCATGTAGTGCGTCACCTATAAATACGTCTCCTCTCACCACCGTTCAAACTGTACCGTTATTATTTAACCAGTTAAAATTAAACTTTGCTCCGAGCTCCACCCAGCTCTCACCACACATGTGCGTCAGCTGGAAGCTTAATGTGGAAACTGTTTGCTGAGGATTTCTACAAATATCACAAGAAGATGCCTCTGTTTGCTTCTTTTTTACCAACTCAGAAAAGGTGGCCTGTTCCCCAGCATGATGTCTCTTTAGTTGAATTATTTAAAAGCATGTAAGCCTCCCATGACGTGCCTGAGGTAACAGCATTGATGACTCATCTGTCACCTTTATTGCCACGAATGTGATTTCTATTTTAACGTGCGGTGAAGTCTTTGAAGTGGAGAGCCAGAAATCAGCCTTACCTGTCGGAGAGTCGAACACAAACCAGAGCTTTCTGCTGCTGCTCGGGAGAGAGTATTTACTGAAGAATCAGATTTAACATCTACTTGAAGAAAGTTACACTGAGGCTGACGGCACATATTTATTTTTGACTTTATTTTGACCCTAATCTATGGTCTACTAAGAAGAAATATTCTTTGTGTTAATCTTGTGCCTGTACCTTAATATCACATTATAAAAGCTTGATCATGTTATTAAATATTAAAAAGAAAAGCAACCTCAGTTTAAGCAATTTAGTTTCTTAGGTATTTACAATTACTCCCATAACGTATAAGTTTACAATTATTTACTGACGATGTAATTTGAATTTAATGAGTTTTTAGTTTTAAATATGTTTTATTAACTTTTCGTATAAATATTTGACATTGTATTTAATATTTCTATTCAAATTTTAAACAGTGATTATTATATATTTTAAATATATTTAGATAATTTTAGCAACTTTTACATTTATTTTTGTAAGACTTAGACCATTTGGACTTTTAAATATTTTACACACAATTTGCTCTTAATGCTTTAGTTGCATTTTCTTCTATTTATCATAAAATAACCCTCAGAAAATCCAGATTTTGCAGCAAAAACAGAGACCAACGTTTCAACTAAAGACTTTACTAAAGTGGAGGAAAATATTTCAGGACAGATTTTTCAGTTTTTGGTTTTTAGACAGAAATTGTTAATTTTTTTTTTAAACTTCTTGTTGTTGTTTGCACTTGTAGGTGTTTTTAATATGCAGTACTGACCCAGTATTTACAGATGTTCTTCTCCACCGTGTCCATGTGCTTGCACAGGAAGAACAAGTACGTGAAAGTAATTAGACATGCTGGTTTGGCAACTGTATTAAATATAACTGTAAATGTACTGGACCTGTTCTGTAAAATGACTTTTGCTGTAAAAGAAACGCTATTTTCTAAAGGAGACAGTCTGGTCGTCATGAAAACGGTGATAATGACTTAATGCTGGTGTTGCTGATAGTTGTTGGCACCTCTGTCAGCGAGCGAGTGAAAAATCTGGAAAAATCAACGCTGCTTTCTTATTTCGATCTCGTTTTCACCTCTTAACGTGCTTTGTGTCCCCTCAGATCATCACCTCTGACAGCTCAGGCATTTTTTTTTTTTGTTTGCGTTTCTTCCTTCTCCCCGGAACACAAACCGCGTTACGTTTTGCAGGATAAGACAGAAAGTCGGCTGCTGGAGGACAGGCTGGCACGTTTCCCTGGGTGTGAACAGGTGAGGGGGGATTCCCTCTCAGTGAGGTCAGGACACCTGCGCCGCGTTAGATGTTAACTCCCAGGTGTTCACACCTCACGTTTTTATTTATTTCAGATTTCACAGGTGCTTCAGATACACTCAGCAGTTCGGAGGAGCCCAGGTACAGTCGCTCTGAGAGGAAGAGGCACAACAGAAAATTCAGTTCTTGTACGGTGAGCTCTTACACAAACTTCAAATATATTTACAATAATAAACAATCAATGATCCATACCATGTGATATTTACAGTTATTACAAACAGCAGGTGTTCCCAGCTGAGCGGGGCGTTTAAAAACAATTCACATTGTCTCGTGTTTTGATTCCGGAGAAGAAGACAAAATAAAAAACCCCTCCCTCTGGGGGCGAAAGAGTCTGGTCAAGTTAATGCCAAGAAATCTGTGTAACAATACAAACACTTTTAATCGTGTAATTAACAATCAATAACCACTTCTAGTTGGAACGTCTCTGCAGAGACGAACTGAGAAACACTTACAAAAACAGTCGGTTTGTAACAAAATAACCGGTGTTCTCGTTGAAATGAAGGCTTTTTAAAAAAAAGGAAACACTTTTTGTACAGGATCTTTACACAGCCGGAGCTTTCCCAAACGGATCGTTGACCATAGGAAGACGCGTCGCAGACATCGGACCTCACACAGATTGCATATGTTTTTTTCTTTTTAACTCTCTCTCTAAGCTCGCTTGCAGGTTAGTCGTTCCACCTAAGCTTATTTGCATGATAGTAAAAATTGCATACAACAATAATAGTGAAGCTTGTAGCATGATTAGCTTGACGGACAGCACTTTATAGGCAACCTTTAAAGCACGCTTCTCCGTTTAAGACGTTTAAGACACTTTTTGTTTTCACTGCCCGTTGAAGTTACACTTATAAATAGGAATACAAAGACTGGTGGAGATTATTATTTAAAAAAAAAAAAAAAAAGAAGAAAAGAGGAGGGGAAAGTGACAAAGTTTAAAATGAAAACTGTAATAATTACATCAGAAACACTGCATGAACCGCAAATAAATAACGTCAGACAACAGAACATTTTCATCCATTCACATTTCTAACCGTGTGGCATTTCACAAATTACAGTGACGAAGGTTTTGCAAAATAATCTAACATCGGCAGTGCCGTATAGTACAAGGCATTTGTTGGCATAGTTTCTTTAAGACTGTACTTTTTTTTTATTTTTACAGTTAGAATATAATGTCTATATATATTTATATTTATAATTCTTCCCTAACAGATAATAAGTACAGATTGAGCTCTTCTCAGAGATGCACCTGGGCTCTGGGTGATTGCAGTGATCCAGAATCACATTACGCTCTTTTGTAAAAGAATAACTTATCCGCCAGCAGGCTCCAGACTTGATACCTCATGATTAAGGCCTTGACAACCACTTGGTCCTTGATTTCATTTGCTTAAAAAAAACTACATACATAAACACCTATCGAACTCCTGGGAAACTTCTTTTTTTTGTTTCTTTCTTTTTTTGTTTCCTTTCGGAATATAATCAGTAGCTCAAAAAGAGAAGTCAGTGTAAAACGACGTACATCGAGTGCAGCCAGCAAATATCCACGCCAACATAATTACAATAACTTTTTTTTCTTTTTGTGCAGGTTATTAAAATGATGCTTCAGTCTTTACAGTGATTATTACAAGTTTTACAAAATCCAAAAAGTAGTTCTGGGTTTTTTTTCGGAGTCTGAAATGGGCTTTCCAGTGTTTGTGTGATCACATATTTCCACATAATCACGCCTCGCCGGTCCGGACGCCGTACAGACTGAGGTCACGGCTCCGCCTCATGCTCAGCGCGCTGCCGTCGGCACGGACGTCGGTCCTACTTGACCTCGTGCTCGGACTCGGACTGCACCTCGGCGCCGCGGCCCAGGTGCTCCTCCATCTTGATGGAGAAGATGGTGGCGGTGGTCTGCGTGCTCTCGTCCAGCTCCTTCAGCAGCTCCCCGCTCTCCCTGAAGTCCGTCAGCTCCTCCTCGAAGGCGGGGCTGCTGCGGCTGCTGCTGCTGCTGCTGGTGTTCGCCGCCGTGCTGCCGCAGTTGTTGTTGTTGTTGGCGGCGGCGGCGGTGTTGTGGTCCTTCGGCGCCTTGGCCGGGTGATTGACGTAAAAGCGTTGGTTCTGGAAGAACTTGATGATGGTGAGCTTGGGCAGGTCCAGCTGGGCGGAGAGCGTGTGGATGGCCTCTTCGTCGGGGTACAGGCCCACGTCCTGGATGAAGCTCTGCAGGATGCCCAGAGCCTCCAGGGAGATCTTTCCCCCGCCGCCACGGGACTTGATGCCGCGGCCGCCCTCGTCCTCCGTCTCGGCCGGGGAGGCGGTGGACGGCTGGCGAGGAGGCAGTCGGGGGCCGGCGTTGCACTGCTGCTGCTGCTGCAAGGGCTGCTGGGAGAGAAGAGGCTGGGAGGGGTGGAGGGACAGCGAGGGCTGGTGCTGGTGCTGCTGCTGAGACTGAGGCGGCTGAGCCTGCAGAGAGAAAAACCAGAGGAGGGCAGGAACTGAGTAACTTTTCTGAAAAAATATACTTTTAGGAGTAGTTTTACTCCTTGAGTAATTTTATTATGAAGTATTTCTACTTTAACTTGAGTAAAATTTCTGGAACAAAAACCAAACATGTTTTATCTAAAAATTCACCAAACACACTCCTGAAGGTTTTTGTTAATGTTTCATAAGTTTTTTATGGAAAGAAACTTTTCTTTTGCCTGATTTGTTAGTTTTTGTTACTTACATGAATTATTGTCATTTTTGTCCCTAAAATTTCAACATTTTCACTTAACTTTACATTTTGGTCCAACCGATTAATTCAATTTTAAGTATTGAATGATTGATAATTTGATCAGTTACTCTGTGCTTGAGTAGACTTTCCACTAAATACTTTTTTACTCCACTAGGCCTGTTGCAATAAATTAATTAATTACATGATAAATTAAAATAAACACAATAATTTCCATTTACACGATTTATCTTTTTCTCTCTTTTTCTACCAGAAACTGGATGACACCGCAGTGTTTAGTCTGGAGTTTTGGTCTCAAATAGCCCTTAAACTGAATGACAGTTTTGTTTACAGACTTCATAATTCATCTTATTTGTTGTTTCTGTCGTTTTATTTATTTTAGATATTTAAAATGTCTTCCAGTTCCAGAGTTTAATGTTCGTTACAATTTATAGATCACTGATCTTTGAGAATTTGTTCTTGCATTATTATGCCATTATTTCCATCATATTACAACAACAATATTATCGTTTATCGCAATAACTTCAGCTAAATCTGTTACCCTGACAGGCCTTATGTGTTCGCTGGTTGGCTGTTGGCTTTACTGGGAGCTGAAAAGCAGCAGCATCACCCTCAGGTACTTAAATAACTCAAGCAGCATAACACAGAGGAAACCAGTGTTTCAATTCTGTCCTCAGCAGCTCATCAGGCTCCAGTGGCAGCCAGCAATAATCATTCCTGCGCCCAGTTCACGTAGCGACGGTGCGGCTGACTCGCCGCTGTCGATGGCTTTCGCTCCGGCTTCGTTTTGGAGTCCCGTCGGTACAAACACATGACACATTACTCGCAAAATGTCTCATTGTGTGGCTGGAGAGGGAGCGAGTGGGCAACTCGTGGTCCCTGTTGACCCGGTGAAATGGCTGCTGTTGTGTTTTCATTTCTGACTCAGACGCTGTCGATAGGTGTTTCATAATCAAGTTTGCAAAACAGCACTTTGCGGGGACTCGGCTCGCCAGCTGCATAAATGCACCCAGAGATGTGATTTTACTGTACCAATATACCGAGCTCCGGTAACTCTTGTCGAGCAAATGGGAGTTAATTTGGCCGACGTGTTGCGTTAGTGAAAGACCGGCGGAAAATATTTAAACCCTGGTTTTTTTTTATGGACAGTAAGGAGCTGCACCATTAAGTCAGAAATAATCTAATTTTATCCATCTACAAGCATTTCTGTTTGCATGCAAAGTCTGCATAAAAACTCCCTCATTCCATATCTGCTGCTAAAAGAAATCCTATTACCTTATTTATATCCCGTAAATGAGAGCCTTTGTGAAACAACTGGCCGTGTATCTAAGGAACCAAAAAAACAAATCAAGCAGTCAGCTGTGGCGCGGACTTTTAATAGGAGTATTATTGTGCTTCATTAAGATGTTTCTACCGTTAACTGAGCCTTTGTGTTATTTGTTATTCATACGCCAGATGTCTCGTATAAAGCAGCTCTGTTAACTAAGTTCAGCCTAATGATATCTTTGAAAACAGCTTTCTGTGAAAAGTAGGAACTTTGAAGTGTTGCCGTGGTTCTAATTTACAAGTGTTCATTATGACTCTTAAACGTTGTTTATTTATTTTCCTGGAATATTAGCTGAAAATACATTAAATGAGAAAAAAAATGTGTTTTTCACTTGTTTTTGACTCAGACTTTCAGGATCTCATAAGCAGATTGTTGTCAAGAGAGTCTAGCTCTGCGTCTCACAAGAAGCGTTTACAAATTTATTCAGGCTGCAGAAATGATTCAGATCCAAAGGCAGTTTAATAACTGATTATTCTCTCCTATCAGATGACTCATTTAGCAACTAAATTGTCCAATAAAAGACGTAACTTCTATGAAACTAACCGTCTGGTTTAAATTGTAAGAAAATAAGCACAAGAAAGAAAAGTGTGAAACATCTATTTATAAGTGTTTGGTTTAATTTCAGCTATAGTCGTGTTAAAAAAAGTACAGAATGATAAAAAAACATGTGGTCTCTACAGGGTTTTAAATTATTTCCATCTAAACCGAAGTGCACAAAAAAACCACAGATGATTTAGCATTTTTATTGTTTGATAAAGATGAAGCGAAAACATAAAAAAGTAAGTACACCCCTACTGCCTTCTGGATTTATGAGGCAGCAGCAAAAAGATGCTCATCAGACACTGAACAGAATCAGCAGCTGCATATTGGAAACTGGAATTATTAAAATACATTTGCTTCATGGAAAAACACCAATTTAAATAAAACATATGCTTTCTTTAGGTGGTTTGTCGGCTGAAATTAGTTTTGCAAAATTCATGTATTTCGCAAAACTGCAACGGAGACACTTTTTTAACATAAATCACATGATCAGTAACTGGACGTTACTTCCAGCAGGAAAAGACAAAGAAGACGACAAAGTAGGAGGAGGATGATGATGTTTCTTCACATCTTATTGCGTGAACAAACTTTGTTTCAAAATTGTGTTTTTGGTTTTGACATTATCGGAATATAGACAAAGTTTTGCTCACATTTTTAATGGAAACGTAGCTCCTGCATGTTCCGCAAATCCGGAAAATTGTAAAAATATAGACTAATAACAACGAACCTGTTTAGTTTTTGAACCAAAATAAATGAAACACTAACCAACATTTTGATTTGTAAATGACGACGCTTGGAAAATGTAATGTTTCAATAGTTGATTTTTGTGTTTTTATGAAGTAAAGCACTTTGAACTGCCTTGTTGCTGAAATGTGCTACATAAATAAAGTTTAAATTACTGTGACTGCATGTATATAATCAAGACTTTTGTTGGTTTGCAGGGGAATATGGATGTATTTAACTCTAGAATATTTTGTTACACCTGGTAGTTCATGATCAACTCAATGTCTGCTGAATACTTTTGTTGGTGCAACATAAGCCTAAATTATTAACCCTCCCCCGCCGTGCTTGACAGTTCTGGTGGTTTTACTATAACGAAACATCTCTGCTTTGGTCTGTAATCAAATTAGTGCATTTTAGTTTTTTAAGGGAAAAGAGGCTTTTTGATGGCAACCTTTCTATGTTTGCTCAGACTCTTTCAACTGTCCTGATCTTAAACATTCAAAGGGGCTGTAATATGTACATAAAACCCTTAAATAGCATAATCAAGTCACCATGTTGCCTTTAGTTGTTAGAAAAATGCTGCATATATAAAAAATGACTTAAATGAACTTTAATACCTTGATATTGGGTCTCTGTCTCTTTAAGAAGCTTCTATTCTTTCTAACACTTCACATTTATTACGTCATCAAAACAATCCTCCATATTATTCTGTCAACAACTGAGCGTTGGACTGAGACTAAAAATTAGCTTATAACTCTTCCCAGATTGATGTTCAGGCTCACTAGTTGCTTCTTTAAAGTCATTGCTCATTTCTTTCCATCTTGGCGTTGTGTTGACATGAACCAGACTGCGTGGAAGTGAAAACTTCAGATTTTAAACACGGGGTCACTCCATGTTATATCCTACTACTGTGTGGAATCTGTTGTGTTTTCATCAATTTACGTTAAACTGGGACAATTTTTGAATCTAATAAAAAATATAAATTGTATTACATGACGTTGTAGGATATAAAAAGTGTATCTTTTGATAAGCAGACGCTACGAGCGTGGTTTTCCTCAGTTTGTTTGACTGAACGTCTTGCTCACCTGAAGCTGGTCGGTGGAAACGTGGATCAGGTGCGACGGCCGCTCGTTGTGGTGCTGCTGCCCGGCGCTGCTCTCCTGCTCGTAGATGGCGTCGCGTTCGGCCTGCGAGAGGCTCAGGAACCGACGGATCATGGACAAGTTCTCCCAGAGCGTTCGGTTCTCCGGAGACGGATCCTCTTTCCAGCGCAGCAGCTCACAGAGCCAACCCTTAAAGAAATGATTGAGGGGAAAGATCAGCAAGTTACAGACTCTCAAACACAGGAGAATCGAGCAAAGTAGAGATTTATCTTAAATAAGGTCTAGTTTATAGTGCAAATATATTAACACACTTGAATTAAGACAAAACTAACTAACAAGTAACTTTTCAGCACAATATAAGAGCTTGTTATACATCAATAACTCCTTCATATTGATGAAAACGTTCTAGTTCCACTGGCAGGTTATTTCACTCTAACATGGGAAAAATGTTTTGTTGTAAGTGAAAACTTGTGAAATGGCCACAAATGGCACAATTATACAACCATACACGTTGAAAAGCAAAAGTAGAGCCTTCTGCACAACAAACAAGAAAGCAACAAGTGGTTTCTGGATGGCAAGTCAACAACAAAACACTTGTCTTTTCTAGCAGCCATTGCACCGAGCATACAGCAGTAAAACCAGCTGAATTACTGACTTTAAAACTTTTATATCTTGCTGAAAAGTTACTTATAAGTTAGTTTTGTCTTATTTCAACTGTGCCAGGATATTTGCACTAAAAGTAGACCAAAAATACTTGGAAAGATTTTGTGTATTTGCAGTGCAGACCTGTTGTTATACAAGTTGAAAAACACAACATTTAAAATTAATTTATTAATAAAAACAAATCAGAAGAGGTATTTAACAGAAATGATTTCCAGCTCTAAAAGAAAAAACAGCACACACACAGACACACGCACACAAACTGAAGCTGCGGTGTGTCTGTCTGCTCCTCGTCTGCAGCTGAAGACGAGTGTGACTGGAGGTCAAGCGACACAGCAGGAAGGAACAATTTAATGTGACAAGAAGCACACACTCTCACACTGAGCTGCACCCTCAGGAGGAAACAAGCGACTCGTGTGTTTGAGACGCTCCAGCAGAGGGCCACGAAACACAGAGCTCAAAGACGGCGATCACAGAGAAAACCCATTTAACCGATCAAACAAAACACCATGGACTGGTTGATTTATGACTCGAGATGTTTCTTTAAAGCTTAAAGTAAATAAGAGGTTCAGTTATGCCATGAGTAAATGGTTCTGCATGTAAGAGAAAGAATTAAATGACTTTAAAGTGGAGAGTTATAAAAGCACCTAACGAAATAACCCCAAAAAACGAGTTAACTCTTAGATTAGAAGGAAAGAACATAATCCAGAAACAAACAAAACTCCTTTTTTTTATTGCAGACCAGCTTCTTTCTGCTAAAAAGTCGGGCGATTCATTTCAACCGAATAAGTCTAAACACATGGATTCAGTCGGAAAAGTTTGAACTAAAATAATTACTGAGATAACTAAAAGAAATTTGGTCAAAATTGTAATTACTTGTACATCAAAGTATCAGATGTGATGTAAAACAAACTCTCAACATAAGTTTCAGAAAAATGTTGAGCCAATGCTGAACAAAAACAAAAACGTGAGGCCTGTTCAGATATATAAAAAAAAGGAATATTGTCCAGCACCCTGCAAATAAATAAAATGAAAAGATATTTACCAGCAATAACACACACACACGCACGGGCGCACGCACGCACACGCACACACACGCACACGCACGCACACACACACACACACACCAAGCATACCGGCCCTATTTCAGCAGGAACCACAAAGAAACTCCGCATGCAGAAATGACTGAGATTTATCTTAATTGCCCAAAGCTGCAAAGAATCGGGTTGCCCTGACCCACTGCTGTCATGAATCTGAGCTGGAGAGTAGGTGTGAAGTAGGGACAGCATTAAAACTAACATTACAGCTGGAAGTAGCTGATGTTATGATGCTGGTTTCACTTCCACAAACGCGCGTCGTCACAGGATGTGCTGTGGCTGCTGGAGACTTTAAGGTGGTTTAAAGAAAAACTGGAGCTGGTGATCGTTTCAATCAACCTGACTGGGTTCACTCTGCGTTTTCTAGAAAACATGAAATAAACTGATTTAATTTTAAGGATACTTGTACAAAACAAAGAAAAGCAAAAGTTGATTTCTGCTACTACTCTGAGCTAAGTCATTGAGCTTATATATGGGGAAGAATAATTCTGAATCTGTGCCAATTTAACATTGAGACCAGAATTTAGCACAAAAATGAGGTTTTCCAACTGTTCATGTACATCATTTATTTAACTGCAATTGAAGAAATTAACTTACTGTTATCACTAAGAGTTAAATGTTTTAGTTAAACCAAATAAGAAACTTTTCAGGAAGATATAAGAGCTTGTTTTAACTCAATGATTCCCTAATTTTGATGAAAAAGTTCTAGTTCCGCTGGCAGATTAACATGGGAAATATGTCTTGTTAATTATATATTATAATTACACTTTTTGATAATTAAATGAATGGAAACATTTAGGTTTTAACTGTAAAATAAATTGATTTATCCTGTTTATATTGCATATACATATTTTTTACTCCTCTTGACGTTTTACTTCAATCAATGTTATTGTTGTTCTTTAAATATTGATTTGACCTTTATGAATGCAAATCCAGATCTATGTGCACCAAAACTCACTGCAACGAATAAAAACATTCATGTCTGAGCAAAGATGGAGTTGGCAACATCTGTAAACCTTTAAGCTCTGCTTCTATTTTCACATTCTGATGCATATAGAAGCATCTTTGAGAAACTTTACTCGGTTAAAAATTGGTTTGTGAATAAATGTGCAAAGTGAAATAAGTGAAGATTCATATTCGCAGCTGCAGAGACAGAAGGACTCTTCAGAGGCTCGGTGACGTGGTCGGACATGATGACCTCAACCAGAACAGCGTGAGTGTGTGAGTAAGAGCGAAACGGAAACACCGGACCTCTGCCCAAACTGCGGGAGAGGTGTAAAAGAACGAGGGAGGAAGACGGCGGAGGGCGGGAGGGCGGGCGGGCCTCCGGGTGTGTGAGAGCGTGTTTGTGGGCTTCTCTCTCGGCCCGGCGGTGTGTCCTGGCAGCGCGACAGAGCGGCGCTGTAATCTCCCGGCCAGTGCGCGGCAGCACCTTTCATTTCCGCGGGATTACACCGGGGCTGCTGGTCCGCGCACAAACACGGCGACACACACGGAGACACGCACGGAGGGCAGAGCCACGCCGCCACACTGCAAGCAGGAGATAACTCAGCAGTTTGGTCGTCCCCCGTTCCAACTCCTCCCATAAGCCACATCAAACCCAGGAGGGCTTCTGGAGGAAGGCGAGAGCAGGAGAGACATAAAGAGCAGAGGAGGATGGAGGAGAGAGAGAAAGGGAGAGATGGGTGGGGGGGGTGGGAGGAAGAGGAGGAAGAGGAGGGGAGCAGAGGGGGCCATAAAGCCTGCGTGCCCACCTTGTTCCTTTGCCACGTTTATTGTTGCGTTTTTAATTTGCATGCAGAGGGATTTGGATGGCGCTCTGGTTGGGCTGTCTGTGGTTTCAGCTGATTCGGTATTGAAGAACACACACACACACACACACACACACACACGCACACGCGCACACACACCACCGCACAGCATCTTGTCAAAGCCAGAGAAACAGTACCCAAGCCCAACGATGGAGTAATCCAACTCAAACACTCCCCAAACCAGCAGGATTAAACCCAAAGCAGCAGAGCCAATCAAACAAAGGCGCGACGTGAACTCCATTTCAATGCCAGGAAGTCCATTTGATTAAATAAACTACCGAGAGTTTATTAGTTCACAAGTATGAATGTTTTTTTTGTTTGTTTTCTTTTTGTATGTGTGTGTGTGTGTGCGTGTGTGTGTTTGGCTTTTTTCTCTCACTTCTCTGCCAGTTCTGGGGCGGGCGTTGAGCTTTTAAAGAAAAAAGAAATCATGTACCACGAAAAGAGAATTTACCAAACATTTCTGTTTTATGCTAAATGGATGCCAAGCAGCGGTTAACTCTGCTCCCAGCCAGCACGGAGGACAGTGGACAGTCAGCATTTTCCATGGCAGTTTCAAGAGCTTTGTTTGTGTTTGTCTAATTGCATTGCTTCCACAGGCCAGGCAGAGGCAGCGAGACGGGAAAAAGATGCACATGGAGAGCCTGAAGAGTTCGCACGTCCTCCGCTTGTCTGTAAACCAAACAAGCAAATGGAGGATTTCCTTTAAAATACACAATATAGTTAAATTAATAAGGAATCAACTAAAATACCGTTGTGCTCAATGTTTCCATGGACTCAGGTTTTTTTTTTTTTTTTTTTTTTTTTATCAAACTGTTGCTGAAGTTTGTTGAATTTTTTATTATTATTTTTGACAATTTCTGGTTGACGATGATGATCCATTGCATCTGGTAGTTTCACCTTTTTAAAGTCTAAAGAACTCCCTAAAAATCTGAAAAAATTTGTTTCCACAAGATGGAAAAGTCTTTTCGAGTCATTCTTAAAAAACTCTGCATCTAAAGATTATTTTGGTTATCAATTAATCTCTCCATTAATGGCCCATTCTGCCTTTATTGTACAATAAAAAATGCAAATAAACACAAATAATTCAATTCCTTTAAACAATAAGATGAACAATTTATTGAATTAATTTAGTGAACACTTGATCATGTGGAGCAAAAGATGCATCTGCATTGAAAAAACTCCTTCTGACATGTGAAAAGCTCAGCCTTTTCTGCTCGACTTAACATTAATGCAGTGTGGAACAATTTTGTTGATTATTTTTTGGATTAATAGATTAATAACAGGCCAGAAAAAGGGGCTTAATAAGAGACATTTTTACAGAATTAGAACCAGATGAAGCTAAAACTGGGCCACTTTAGGAGTTTTGGGTAGAACATCTTTAAAAATGGTTGTTTTTTTTATTTGTTAAATGCAAACAGTTTAAATTCTTTGTACGGTTTTCGCTTAATTACTGAAATCGTCGTTTCTTGAGTCACTATATTCCATGATTAATCTATTACTAAATCAATGTGTCATTTTAGCCTCAGCCAACACCTTTCCAAGGTCAGAAAAAAAAAACCACCCAATCTGCCTCCTTCATATGAAGGAAAACTGGTCAGGATGTTCAGGAACAAACCACGACTCAAGTCTGCATGAACTGGAAACCATCAAAGACAGTCCTGACCTGTTTGCATAAATTGGGTGGAATAAAAAAAAAAAAGAAAAGCTTCAAATTCTTCAACTTTACCTCAAATCAACAGCTAGACGGGTAAAACTTGGACACAAGCGGGGTAGGATGTTCCCAAAGACGTATTGAAATTGGATTTAAAGAGAAAAAGCAGCAGACCCACGCTGAGAATTATCCAAAGCCTCATTATCAAACTTAATGAAAATATGTGGATAATGCCTAAAGACCCAACAAATTCCAGGAAATCAACTAATTAAATTAACTCTACAAATTCTGGCGAAAAGAGATCCAGCCTAAATCATTCATCTCCATATCAGCGCCTTCCACAGCAGAAGAGCACCAAGATGTTCCTCATTCTTTGAGTTTATCATTTCTAATCAGCCCATCATAAAAACGTTTTTTGCTCATGGTACGTGTATGGAAACCACTTTAATATCTGTACATTTTAATAAACTTCAAAGCATCAACATGATTCTATGCTTAACATTCCTGCACTCTTGTGATATTACCGCCCTGTTGCAAATCTGTTTTCCCCCTTATTGTTTAATGTAATTTGCCGAGCCTCTCCACTGCAGCTGACAAGCACCGACTGCTCTTGATTGGATCACAGAACTTGCTGCCCCTGCCGCTAAAGTGTCGCAATATGTTCCAGAAAACAAAAATCTAGGGCTCTTCAATGCAGTGTACTCTGGGTTTTGTTGTAGATCATTAAGGGCTCTCTATAAATAAATAGAACAAGTAGTTCAGAACGGGCCCGGTTGTCGACTAACAGGGAAATTTATGCATCACTCAGATTTTCCCATGTTACAGTTTAATCATTCTGGTTAAAAGAACAGCACAGAGACAGGAACCAGAAGACTTAGGGAACTTGCAGTGACTGATAAGAAGAAATACTTCATGCATTCGCATGAGAAACAGAAGTAAGATGGTTACTTTTAGTAAGCAGGCTGAGAAGCCTCATGCCTCACATCAAACCGCGCTATAATAAACCACATACTTGTGTGGCTGAATTCAGAGAACAACGTCTGGGAGGAAACAAAAACCCAGAACTAAACTATTAGTGAGGTGAAGATGTCAAAGGTCTCTAACATCCAGTTTTTGTTTGATATGTATAAGGTTCATTTCATCCACAGTTTGACGCCGTTTGTATAAGACGTATTGTTCTGGGATCAGTTGGACGTGTTCATCTCCAGGAATGTGCTGCGTTATCAGATGTTTAGTGAATTACTCTGTAGGTGAGCGCAGCTACGCCACACCCAGCCGGGCATTCACACAGAGGAACGGGCGTGGCCGGCGAGCCTCCCATCAAACTCTGATTACCTCGTCTCTGGGGGCGCAGCTGCTGGCAGGTGGCTCCACTTCTTCTGAGCAAGTCATGTAATCAAGTCAAAATGTAGAAGTGGCCTGTATTTGAAACTATCTGATGAGAACGACAATGATTTGGTTGGACGAGAACTTGGCGTGTTACGCAAAGAGCAATGCATCGGGTTTAATGGGGGCTGCACTTTAGGTCTGGATAAAACGGCGACTAATCAAGAAATCACTTTGCCACAACATGACCAGTCATTGGAGCCATAGTACCTTAAAAATACACCTGGTCCTCTTGGACGGGTCCATGCCAGAGAAATGAAAGATGCAAACTCACAGTATGACTCCTACCAAACTCTGGTACTTAGTCCAAAGCGTCTTACTGACGTCCAAAGCGTCAGACATCCTTTGAGTGTCCAGGTCTTCAATTACCGTTTAGACTGTTGGTTGCTATGGTAACGACACGTAAACACCATCGAGAGCGTCATGACTGCGCCGACACCGCCTTGATATGTCTGTTGTAGGTGTGTCAGCTCCTTAGTAATTTACTTATTTATACTCAACACTGATCTATACTTAGACCAAATTACGTTCGTCAGGTCAGACTTCCTTCTGCTCAACACTTTCAAAGGGTAATTAAAAATATCAAAAGCACTTAAGTCCAGTCTAAATCTTCTTCTAGGAAAATTTGAGATCGTTACTTTATCTTACTTGAAAGATAAAGTAACGATATTTAAACCGATGTCATGCTCCAGTTCCTCAGGTTTTAAAAAGTAGGCCTGTGGTTGTTGACAGGTTTGTTCTGGTCTTAATCTTACAGGTGGTGGTGAGGTGGAAGAAAAATTTGGAGTTACTGTTTTATGACGAATTTCAGAGAGTATTTGTGTCAGTTTGGTGTCAAATCACTGATTATCCATTTGTAGACAACAAGAGCTACATTTTCTGTCAAAGTTTTGCTTCATTTTGTCGTAGTTTGGCCTTTCCAGTCTATTGCAATTCAATCATCAACTACTTTTAATAACTGGTAACCAACATTCTCTAACACAGTTTTCTTATTTAAAAAACACCATTTGGGTTTTCCTGACCAATTCCAGGTACAGGTTTATTGATTCTGTTTTGAGTAATTCTGCTTTTGTTTTGTTTTCTTAACCACTCCTACATATAAAAAGAGGAAAGTTCTGAATATTATTAGCTAGAATAAGATTTTAATTTAATAGAAAACTGAAGCACTAGAAAATTATCTACCTATTTGCATAAAGTATGTCTCTAAACAAGGTAAATGCTTTTTGTTGATGCATTTATGGACCACAAATTAAGGGAGTTAATAGTTTTGATGATTTTAATGAGTAGTGAGTACTTGAGCTACTGCACAGATCAGATTACATCAAGGTAAAATCTCTTTACTTTTTGAAAAACCGACTGATTTTAAATTATTCAAATGCTGACCAAAACTTAGAAGCTGCAACAAATGAAGATCCAATGAACTAGAGAGGAAAATCCTTTAGTCTGAGCAGAGATAGCAACCGTCGTGTTCGGGTGAAAACATTTTCCTAGGTGCACAATAGCTGAATTCATCTGCAAGATTTCCCCCAACGATGCAATGAAGTGCATCGTGTAAGTGAGTGCAGGAGTCACAAGCTGCCAATGAGAGCTCTGTCAGAAAAACCCACCCACCGAGCCATTCACCACAAAACCTCTGCTGCAAAAATCCCCAACATAAAAAAAAAAACTCTAAAAAAAGCAGGCTTTGCTGTCCAAAAACAGGGACGCTACAGAGAAGGACAGACAGAGTGGTCTGTCACACTGCCTGCACCAACACCTTCCCCCTAATCTCATTTGCTCCTTATCAGCCCCATCAAGCTGACCTCGGCCACCGCGAAAATAAATAAAATAAGCCAACAGATGTCCATCAATTTGCCATTGGAGGCTTATCCCCCTCCCCGTCGACGTATTGCTGCGCGACAACAACTGAGGCCTCATTTTTACCCACATGGAGACAGTAAAGGCTGAATTTGGAAGCAAAAAAAGGCCAAGATGATGCATCAGAAATTGAAACGGAGGGGAAAAAGAAGAGAAGTAATGATTGTGGCCATTGTTGTCACTGGCTGGTTGGAGGAGAGGATGGTTACCGGGGCAGCCAGACAAATCTCTCCTGTGTCTCAAGCTGGGGGTGAGTTAAAGTAGGGGGGGAAGACAATGCATTACTGTCTTTTTTCCTCCTCCTTGAACTTGGCAAAAGTCCAGCGCTGGCAGACAACACAGTGCAGATAAATGCAGTCGATAACACGGTGTGTTCAAACCTGTTTGTCCTCTCTGAGCGTGCCAAACCAGTAACTGCACATGCACATTCGACCTACAAAGCTGGGGTGTGCTGCGCTGTAAATGCATTACGCCACGGTGGACGCCCATCTGCTGACGACAGCAGACTACCGAGATATTCCTGATGCTCAGGCATATGTGAATCTAACGCAACAATAAGCAGTAACCGGGAGCTCGTCTCAAGACCGGAGCAAGGCTTTGTGTGCAAACAGAAAGCGATGATTTGAAACGTGTTTGGTTTTCTGTAGGGCAGGAAGGGAAAGGAAAACAGGAGTCCTGGTGTTTTTACTGTGCTGTGCAAGAAAAAGGAAAGTCACTTCAAGTACAGGTGAAGAATCAATGAACATTCAACAAAGCAAAAGAAGTCTCAAAGTGTTAAAAATAAAAATGGGTTTTAGGACGTTTTAAAATTGGCACTTCCAATGTGTAACGACAAATTGTTGCATCATTTCTACTGGTTCGTTCACATTAAGCAGATTTACACCTGAAATAGCTGTTAATTTAATGCAAAGATTTAGATTTTTCTAACATTTTAGTTGACAGCTGATTAACCAAAGCGTTCAAACAAAAATGAAGGTGATTGTGAAAATGTGGCAACATATTTTTATGTTGTTTTTTGGTTACCTTCAGGTCTGAATTGATTTACTGGAACAATATTTGGGGTTCAATGGTCAGTTTTATTTTTTCTCTGTGGATTTAAATATTTTGTTGAATAAATGTTTTTTTTCTTCTAGGTACTCTGGTTTCCTCCCATAATCTAACAGCATGAATCCGAGAATAAGGGGGATTTTAAACTGTGTGCTTGGCTGTCTCGTTTTGCTTTATTACTACAATATAGTCAGTAAAAAGACAAAAATAGGAATGAAAAATTATACAATAATAAATTCAATACCTATAAATTGGTTGCATAAAATACTCAAATAATAATCACAATAATGCTTGCAGCATTTACACATTTTAGTGAATGCAAACTTGAGTTTTTTAGTGTTTTTAAAAGCTGCAACTCATTTAAATAAACATTGTTTTTGCTGAACTGACAAACCAGTCAACAGGACTGGCCTCTCTTTTAACCTGCTGCTGAAGCTTCAACAGATGCCTCTGGTTGTGTTTTTTTATTTTCTGAAGAGGTTTTTGTGACTTTATCGCAGTTCTCTACACCGCGATGAAGTCTTTGCTAAAAGAGCTGCAACTTTACCTCAGAGGAAGAAATGCTGAATATGTTTCATTGTCATGGAGGCAAAGAAAAAAATGGCGAAATGGAGTACTTTGAAAAAAAAAAGCCATTTTCTAAAGCAGACTGAGTGATCAAAGAGTTTTATTATTCTCTGCATAATTTCTCATAACCACCATCTGATTGCAGCTCTGCTCAGCAAACTTGAGAACAAACTAATAAAGCTGACAAATGGTAACCTTGTTAAATGATGGCTAGGCCTTCTTTACAGCCACCCGAATCATTCCAAATTTTCCCCTTTAAAAATGTTTCCCATCATAAAATGACCTAAACATAACTCTGATGTCTGTTTTCAGTGCCGGCGTTCCAGATTGCGGCAGCCGGATTGTGCCACCATCCTTCTCTGTTCTTTCTGTGAGAGTCGGCCTGAATCCTTCATGCCAAACACTAAATCTCTGTTGGAGCTGCGACACGGAGAGGTCTTAGCCAGACAGTGAGCGTTTTCTGAAAGAGGTCGCGACCTCTGAGGATACAATAAGGCAACTTGTCAGCGTTAACAGATTGACGGCTAACGCGACGCGCATTGTGCGGAGGGGAGCGAGACGTGACCGCGCAGGAAACCGGGCCCCCTCTGTGTCAGAGCCAGCGCCCAGAAACAATGTGGACCGGCTCTGTGTGGCCGTTTACGTCATGGCTGCCGACTCAGTTGGGTGTTTGGGGAATTTTCGAGCAGGCAAATAGAGGCAGATGGAGCGAAGAAAGAATAACCAAAGGCAAATGACCATTCCATCTAAAACGGAGCGCATTAAACATCTGTGTGGTTTGCAAACAGATTTATTTATTTATTTCTTCCTCCACAGCTGCACTTCATGTTGTAACAATACCAAAACTTGGGAGTTCCCCAGAGTGTATTTGTGTTGCAGGACTAATATGAAACTAAACACTAGTAGCTAGAAGAAAAAAATATATCCTCTGGAGGGTGTTTTTTTTTTTTTTTTTCAAAGTTCAGATATGAGAAGGAACATTTTTAGTAAGTTTCACCTTTAATATCAGTCCGTTTAAAATCAGTTAAGGTTTTTCTGTCCCAACGCAGCACTCCAGATGGATCATGTACACAAAATGGCTGAAAAATGAGTCACCAATGGAGCTTTAGCACACGTGCCTCTTTGTTTCAGATACTAATATTGTTGAAATTGCACCATAATCCAGTTTAGCCTGGTGGTGGGCTGATATTTGGGTACGAGCACTGCCTGCGCCGCCAGTGTTTGAGTGTTCAAACACGGCTCTCCCACCGCAAATTTACCTCTTGTTTATCATCTTTTCTATTCAATACTGATGAGGCAGATGGAGGCTGAACGCGCACGCACCAGATAACAAACAAGGCGAGGATGAACAGCAGACAAACAGAAACCACAGCTCCCATCCCAAACACACACACACGCACACACACCCCCACACACACACAATCACGTAGAGCACCTACGTAGAGTCTGATTCCATCAATTATAAGAGCTTGATTGAGATTTAATTCAAAGCTGGGGTTTAATTGCTAATATCAAAGGATAATTAAGCTGATAAATCATGACTGATCTTATTGAATTAGAGATTGAAATAGCAGAGAACTTGCAAATTGTCTCTGTCAGTTGAATAAGTCATTTAATTGGTCTACAAGTTTGCCTCTGATACTAATCAAACTAAATATTCAGCCTAAAAAAAAAAGAGTTAAAATAAGTTTGTCAGTTCGATACAATTACTAACCATCATTAAAGTAATCTGCCTTGAGTTTAGAATATGCTTTTTTCACTCTGCTTCAATAATATTAAGATTTTGCAGAGTATTTCACACTCCATAAACCTGTTTACATTTTACAAACTACACACTTTAATGTTTTTATTAGGATTCTTATGCTACAAAATTATAAGTAGGAAAGAAAAACGTATGTTTTATAAATTACAAATATCCCTCACATGCTACCTTATTAGTAAATGTGTGTATTTTAATCTCAGTTCTGTGAATGAAAACCAAGGAACAGAGCAGAAACGCCTGCAGGATTAGTTTCTAAAACAACATGCTAAGCTCTGGACGTCTCACGGAAATCCAATTCATCCATAAACATAAAATACAAAGAGAAAAAAGCTCATGGTGACTCTGGAGGAGCTGCAGAGATCAACAGCTCAGGAGGGAGAATCTGTTCACTCCACAAATCAGGCTTTTATGGACAGAGAAGAAACATAATGTTGAAAGAAATGAATGCAAGATTCAATGAGTGGCAGAAAATGAACCCTGGTAATGCAATCTGCATGGTATAACATGGTGGTGGAAGCATCATGCTGTGCTCAGCAGAAGCAGGGGAAAGATTGAGAAAAAAATACTGGAAAAAATGTTTTACACCTAAAAAAAACCACAAAATATTAAGACTTATTTTTGACTAGTTTCTAGTGCAGATATCTTAGTACACCTGAAATCAGACGAAACTAACTAAAGTAACTTTTCAGCATATGTAGGAGATTGTTTTAAGTCAATAATTCCTTGATATTGATTAAAAAAAAATACTTCTTGCAATGGCAAAGTATTTCACTTAAATAATTTGTACTTCATCTGTACTTCATTTTATCACATCTCTAAATCTTAGTATCTTATATTATATTGCTGAAAAGTTGCTCTTGAGTTAGTTTTGCCTTATTTCAAGCGAACAGAGATATTTGAACTAGAAACTAGATTGGTAAGGTTTTGTGTTTTTGCAGTGTAGAGAGTATCCTAGTGAGGGTTGGATTATGACGTAAAATCCCGACACAATACAGGTAAAGAAGAGATGAGTGCAAGGCAGAAACAGTGATGTGGAGATCATGAAATACATCAGGAGGAAGAATAATGTGAGTGAAACCAAGTGCACATAAGCAGGATGAGGACTTGGATAGATCCTAATATCTCCCCATGCGATTTCACTGCACTCTATCACACACACACTTACACACACTCTCTCTCTCTCTCTCTCTCTCTCTCTCAGGCTGCATCTGCCGGAGCTGGTGGCTGTAGTTAAATTGAAATATTTCCCGGCGTGTGTCAGAAGCATGCAGAATGGTAATTATGACAGATCTGATTAGGCGGGCCGAGTCGGGCGGCTCCGGGCTGCAGGTGCGACCTTGTGCATTCCTGCGTGTGTAAATAAAATTAATTACAAGCGTAGGGGGCGCGCGGCGCGTGACATCGGCGCGCACAGGGGGGACTCCCACGGGGGGCACCCTAATGGAATATTTTCCCCGAGTCTAATAATACAGTTGGTATTGACTTGAGGTAATTAGGGGGATCATTAAAGCGCTTTTCCCGGCGTATTTGCCTGCCTGATCAGATTAGTGAGAATGGGCCTCAGAACAAGCCCTGTGTGGTCTGTCAGGAGAAAGAAGTGGAGACAGTGGGAGTGGGTTAGATAGCTCACATTTGCAGGGAAGACGAAACGAGGAAAACGCCACACCTGGCACAGGAGCGGGAGCAGATTCGGTCAGAGCCAGAGACGGCTCGAGGAATTAGTCCCGAACTAAAGCGGCCAAAAGCTGGAGAACGTTCATTAAAGACGTGAAAGGTGATGACGAAGCGTCCCGACAGATTCCCGGCTTAGGCTGGAGGGTAGGAGGTAAGCGAGGAACCGTGAGGGAGCTGTAGCGGTTGGGAGACAGATGGGGTGAGAGGTGGCATGTAAGGCGTAAGTGAGAGAGATGGAAAGAGAGACGCAAAGTGCTCTGAGCATGCTCAGTGCGGCCCGGTGCTAAACAGTCAGATAAAGGCTGCTGGGAATTCCTCTGTCCATTAAACAATAAGAGAAAGACTCATTTCAGGGGGGCGACTCACCGTTTGTGAGATAACTCATGAGCTAAATTAATTATTCAGACAGCTGGGTCTCCAGATCAAGAAATTTGTGTCCTTAATAACAGAGGCGATCTGGCCCTGCCTGTTTCCCATGGCAACCTAATAACCAAGCAGGCACAGGAGATAAATAAATAAATCAATTAATAAACAGTCACGGGCCTTTTCGACCCCCGGGGCTCCGGAGCGCCGGCTCTGATCTGCCTAATTTGAGAGACGTGCGATGTGCGGAGGAGCCACACAGGCGGGGAAGCTAAGCGCATCTTTACAGGCAACTTTAGAGTTTGTTTGGTGTCGTTTTACACCGAAAGCTTCAAACAAGGATAAAGTTTAAAGTAGGGCTGCACAAAATTTGAACAATATGCATCTGAGATATTATTGTTCAATTTGGCAATGAAGATATTTATTGTAATCAGTCCACATTTTTCTCAGCACAGTTTTTCTTTTCCATTTCCCCCTAAACGATTGCATCATGGTCAGGGAAAATCCTTGCAACTGGACAAATATAAGATACTAAGATTTAGAGATGTGATAAAATGAAGTACAAACACATCTTCTTAGGATGTTACGGATACGAACTCATGAAAAATTAGATTTTCCTCCAAAAACGAATGCAGAAGATGGCGGACGATGCGTATTATATCGGCACTAACATCGGTATCAGATATTTTTTAACATATCCGTATCGGTCTGGTAAATAAAACAACACTGATATGAACAACCACTATTTGTTTTCATCTTGTTGCCTGTTTCTGGACATGTTTAATTTTATTCAAAGCTGGTGAAACAGTCAAGAAATATATATAATATCGTCGACGTCCAATATTGACAATATTTGATATCAGATAGCCAATATTAATATCGGATCTGGATTTTGACCCAGATTTCATATCGGTGCATCTCTACTCCACATACATCAGAGAAGACTTGGGTTGCGAGATAAATCACAAACGTTTCCTCGCAACATCCTGGCGTGGAATATTTATTTTCTAAAGAACTGCTTGTGTTGCATTAGATAATTATATAAACACCATGCTACTCACTAGCCGGGGTCTGTAATCGCGAAAAAAACAAACACAAACAGACATTAACTGCAGACTTAAGCATTTCTTTATTTATTGCGAACATAGCGCATGTTTTTCGGATTTCGTGCAGCTATAAAACCGACGGTGGTAGCAAGGAAAACCCAGACAAACCTGCTTCACGCACACAACCTCTGCACGATTGAAACGTAATGGCATATTTCCTAGACCACTGATTGTACGGGATGCCAGCACTGCTAAAATTTTTGTTGTTGTGCAACAAAATCCCCTTGAATGCAGAGCACCGCATGATGTCTTCCCTTAAGTCATAAAGAAAGTGGCTTCACCTTCAAGAAAAACTGACAAGCTCTTCTCAAGCCCCAGGTCTGCATCCTAAAAGCAGCTCACTGACTTCATCATTTGCTTTTTCATTAATATTTGGATAAATTGCTATATTAAGCTGTAAATCACTGTGACGTGCCGTGAGTGTTTAGGGTTAAGGCTGATGAATTGTTTTAATTTCATTCATCTTCAATAAAGTTTTCAGCTGCCTCTTTAAATGAAATAAATGTAAATTCAGACTTTCTACTTCCCCGTACATTTTGATTTTGGAGTGATGATTGCATTTCAGTGCATTTTTCCGACTCCAGTCGTGATTTAAAGTGGCTTCTCAGTAACAGACTAACATCTGAGCAGCCACAGTCTAGAAACAGACACTGAGAAAGGTCAGCCATCTGCCTCGCTTGTTAAGCCGCCACTGGATGCAGCGGAGTGATGCATGCAATGTGTGCATGTGTGTGTCCATGCATGGGTTGTGCTGTGGTAAAAAAATAAATAAAAATAAGTAAAATTAGGAAAACCGTTTAGGGAAAACTTCCAAAACAATGACGACAACGCCGCAGACTCTTCCCGTAACTTCTGACAAGCTTCCACAGTTTTTCCGTCCAGTTCCCTTCCTCCTTTTATCAGTGTCACCACCTGCCCCCAACCCCCCCGCCACCCACCCACCTCCGCATCTCAAGACCAACATGGCACTCACTCACCCCCTCTGCCATCACCCAAACCCCCCTCCGTCGTCCACGACTCCAGGGACCGCCGTGCCAGGCGGGTGCAGGGTGACAGATGGCACACACCAACCTCCCTCCTCTCCTCGCGCTCTTCTCTCTCTCTCTTTTTCTCTCTCTCTCTCCTCTCCCACCCTCCGCCCCCCCACTGCATCAGCCCCCCTGCTCAGCCCACCTCCCTCCTCCGGTGGCGCAGCGGCGGACCAGATCAGTGCCATTCTGTCTCATTAGAGCCTGGCTAATTAGCGTAGCCTCTTCCAGGGGAGAGTGAGTGAGTGAGGGAGAGAAACGGAGAGAGGATGATGATGATGGGAAAAGGAGGGCGTTGGTGGCGCTGAAGACGATCTGCGCTCTTCTGGTCATTGAGTCGTCGGAGGGCTTTGAGCCCCGCGGTGCGCCGGGCTCCCAGGGTGCTTGTTTCGCGACAGCGGGGGCTCTGATTCCACCCACCGCATGATTCCTCTCAGGAAGTGTCGGGAATGTTTTGACACGAAAGTCAAGTCAAAGGAATGCCCCCCTTCCTGCCCCTCCAACCCCCCGAACCGCTCCACACCGCCCTGCAGCTAACCTCCCATCGCTTAGCTAAACATTAGCTGCCAGGCTAACCGGTCCCCTGTTAGCATACTGAAAAACTCTTTCACCTTTCCTGCATCAGGTAATAATTTGAATCGATGAAATGTATTTCAGACATTTCACCAAGAAAATAAACAAAAATAGTTCAGAAATCAAATCATAGCTAGCATCTTTACAGACTTATTATGCTTCCCTGAACAGGTTAAAATCCTTTAAATCCAAATAAGTCGCTGCTGGCCATGCCCCCCCCAACTCAACGTCACACTGGCATGTGAAAATGGCTGTAAACAGATGCTCAAATATATCTGTACATCTTTGAAAAGCACAAGTACAGCCTCCTGCACAACCAACAAGAATGCATGAAGTGGTTTCTGGATAGTAAGTCGACCACAAAACACTTGTCTGTTCCAACAGCCATTGCATAACGACTAAACTCGCTAGCACTTTGCTGGGGTTGCTAGGTAATGGTCAGAGCTTTGCTGGGGTTGCTAGGAAACAGGCTAGCTTTGCGGGGCTTCTAGGCGATGTTACATTCCGAAGGTTTTTGAAACGGCTCATTTTTCAGACACCAAAAACCATTAACTTATTACCAAAAAACGACTTTAAGCGCTTGGGTTGTTTTTAGAAGCAGGAGAAACCAAAATGGAAGTACAAATACATGGAAAACGTGAATTTTGCACAACAACGTCCTTTTTTAAATGAAATGTGTCTGTGCCATCACTGGATCATTGTCTCCGATTCGGACGACTCGTGGAGCTCAACGAAAATTGATTAATTCAGATTCTGATTTCCTGTCACTGCGGCGTCTCTCCTCGTTTTCCCAGATTGACTGGGTGCGAGTCGCAACCTTTAATCAGATAAAGTAACACGGCTCAGGTTAGATTCACAGCTCTATAGTTGCGTCTGAATATGTGGCAGTAAAAGAGTGATTGAAATGCAACACTGAATACGTGAGAGAGGAGGAAGAGGAGGAGGAGGAGGGGGCTGTTAGGGTCTGGCAGAGGCCTGCTGTGGTTACGAGCCCTAAGAGAGAACAGAATGGCTGTGTTCCAGATACCTCCCAAACACACTCATACAACACACACATTCAATCTGCCTGCACAGAAACCTATATCTGACGGCGGAGAAGCACACACACAGATCTATACACACACTCAGTGGAGCAGAGCGTGCACCAATCAGGTAAATGTTTACTACTCCTCCATCTTCAGAGCCACAGGATGAAAAAACGGACTGCGTTTCCTTCTGGTTTCTATCAAATACTTGTCTGTGAATAAATCAGGCGCTTCTTCTAAACATACCGCTGCTGGGAAACGCCCACCCAGCACACATGGGACTGACGCGCTGGTCAGCTGATTTTCTGTTCTGAAACACCCCCACCCTCCTAAAGCTGAGCCTGAACTGACAGGACGGTGCCAGCTTCGGCGATGAGGCCTCTCCGTCACCCTCCCCCAACGATTATTTCCCTGGACCCCATATGGGCACACTGCCAGTCGAGCCCATCCTCCATCTCCATCACCAACCCCGATGCTCGCTGCTAGCAGGAGCCTTTCATTCGGGTTATATTTTCCCTGCAAACATCTCTTGACCTCAGCGAAATGTAAATGAAGACAACTGGCTTCATACGAACCAAAAAAAAGCAATAAAGATGGCGTCGTTGATATCGCACATAATGGGGGGGGGAGAAACAAAATCCTCCAATCAGAAGGAGCGGTGATTTTACCACTAACACCTCTTTTCAAGTGAGCAAGGAGAGATGAGTTGGCAGCAGTGTGTAGCAGGGTTAAACAGACACAGAGTCGGTGCTAATTACTTACTTGTTTTGCCTTCCCTGATATGAGTTACTGAGAAAATCATGTTTTTTTGTGCATGAATGGAAGGTGGATTCTGTTCTACCTCTTTTGTATAACGAAACATTTTTATTTCAGACACCGTTAACTCTGCGGCACACTGTAAAAACACAAGCGAGCATTTTTTGATCTAGTTTCTAGTCCAAGTATCTTAGACTTGAAATAAAACAAAACTAACTTACAGGTATCTTTTCAGCACAGCTTGTTTCAAGTCAATAACTTTACAATGAATGAAAAAGTAGTAGTTCCACTGGCAAATTATTTCACTTATAACAAGACATTTTTTCTATCTTATAAATGAAATAATTAATATTTGTATCAATATTTAGTAATTATTTCCTTAAAAGAAGCTCCTATATCTTACAGAAATTTTACTAGTAAGTTAGTTTCATCTTATTTCAAGTGCACTAAGAAATTGTCTCTAGAAATTAGATAGAAAATCCTTAGTTAAATTTTATAATAATAATTTCACCAAGAACGGAAAATTTCAAAAAACCTCCAGCATAAACATTTTTCTCGAGTGTTTAAACATTAAATATCAGAATCGACAAGTCAGTCTCTTAAAAAATGAACAAAAATCTGAATCAGCCAGGAAAAGCTTGATACAAACGTCCTGTTAAGACCATTATTAATTATTATTATTATTATGTATATTTTGTTTGTTGTTGTGGTTTCCATGTTTTGCTTTTTCTCTTTCTGCAGGTTTAGAGGCAGACTTGTGTTCTCTCTACGATTCTTTCTTTCCTCTACTCTCATCTCATTTCCTTTAAAATGTTTTCCCAACCTTTCTCCCTTTCTCTTCACCTTTCTTTTTCATCTCTGTGTCCATTATATCTGAAATAAATCCAAAGAAATTCCTAATAAAGTTTTAAATACCTAAGAAGAGGAGCATCGTGGTGAAAGCAGTAATCCTCTGCTTGTGAAAGTAAATCTGTTGGGCCTCACTTTGACACTCAGACAATAATTCTTATTGCCACACAGGAAACGTTAAAAAAAAAAAGTTGATTTATGTGAAAATTAAAATAACATAATTCAAAATAAATTAATCAATTTTAAGTACAACATAAATATTTTCCTTGAGTGTTTTATTTAAAATTTAAAATCTGAATCGACGAGTCAGGACTTTAAAAAATTGGAAACCTGGATCAACAAGGAAAATCCTGATCAGTGCATCTCCAACATAACAAGATGTGACTTGAACTCGTCTATGGGGTGGATAAAAATGACCAAAAAATGTGGGACCTATTAGGAATGTGCAGTGGAAGCACTGCGTAAGCTTTGGGAGCAGGTTTGTGGTTGGAGCAGCGACTGGTCTGAAGGTTGCTGGGAGCTGTGGCGGCTGCTGAGGTAAGGGGGGAGACCAGCTGCCCGGGAAGCGCCCATTACGAGATGGAGCCAAAGATAAGTGCTCTCACAGGCCCCTTTTCAGAGGCATAATTAGCACACTTCTTATCTGCAGCTCAATTCACATTCACACCCGCCTGCCATGAATGGAACGTGAAAAAGAGGCAGAAATCGGAGGGAACGGCGGAGGCAGAGGGGCAAGACGGAGAGACGGGAGGGGAGGCGGGGAGGGCACGGTGGAAATCGGTTCCCAGACAAGCCGTCAATTTGGGGAGAAGGAGACAGGAGCGAGTTAATACTGCGACTGCCTTTTCTCTTTCTCCATCCTTCCAAGGAGTCTTTGAACTCTTTAACAAAAACAGTGGTTTGTGCATCAAACTGCAATTTGGTAAAACAAAGCTATCTGGGGCTATAATCATCCTAATCAGCAAGAAAAAAAACATAAAGCCTTTGCAGATATTCCGAGATTATTCCGCCCTTGGTGATCTATTTCCCCACCCGTCCTCCTCATCAGGCACAATTGTGGAAATCTCTCCAGCTCTGCCTGCGACACACACATTACCGCTAAGTCCTGGGTGCCGCAGCTTTAATTGCTTTTAATAAAGAGTTAAACTGCTGGTGTGTTTTCTCCTCGTCTGTTTCTCTGTTTCCAGCACACACAGGCTCGTATTGTTCGAGCTTTGTGAGAAGCTGACAGGGGCCCCTCATCATCATCTTACTGCGCCGAGCTAATATAAACAGGTTTGTTTGGTGTTGAAACAACGTCAACCGCTGAACTCCAAACCCACAATAAAGAAGACATGATGATGATGGTGATGATGATGATGATGATATCTCACCGCTGCCGTGCTCTGGAGTCAAACACGTTTCACCTAAAACTTCTAGCCAACTTCACGTGACACATTTCAATACCTGAGTGAGTTTTTATCATGGATGTTTTATAAAGAAATGTTTGCCAAGAGTTAAACTGCTACTTGTGCTGATACATAAAGATTATTTAGTTAGAAACACATCTGCTGTTTGCCAGGCTGCAAACTCGCTAACACACTTTAAGTGTAAAATAAAGTCAAATAATTATCTGTGTTTCCATTGATCATATAAAATTGTGCAAATTGGAATTTTGAAAATAAATTCACGTAAACACGCCCATTCTTTAGGGTTTTTCGGCTGTATCAAAATTTGTGTATTTTGCAAAACTGTAATGAAAACACTTTTTTCATGTGAGCAACAAATTAATGCTACTTCTGGTGAAAATGACAAAACAGATGGCAGGAAGTAGAAGGAGGATTACTTATCACATGAAAAAATTTATTCACGTTTCTTATTTAAAGGAAACACAAGAACTGAATAATTGTGGGTTTTTTTCAACATTAGTGGAGCATCGACAAAGTTCTGCACAAATCTGTAACGGAATGGCAGCTACTGGTTTTGCTGTAATTGCTCTGAACACGATTAACACCGAAAATAAAACGGCGAACACGTCAGTTCCCGTGTGTCTGGGTACCTGGCTCTTGGACGCAGCCACCTTGGCGAACAGGGCCTGGGACACTTTGGCCCGCTTCATCTCCTGCTGGATCTCGTCGTAGATGGTGGAGGTGATGTTCAAGATGCAGTTCTCGGTCTTGCCGTTCCACTCGCTCGGCAGAGGCGACGGTTTTACCTGAACAAGAAACGTAAAGCAAACCTGATGCAGACGTCTAAAAATTTTTAACTGGAAACTTTATTTTGTGGTGATAAATATAAATGTATGGACCTAAAAGCTCTATTTGTCTAGACTGATGGCACGTTAAACATGCTGACCATTAATATCTCACAAGTAACGCCTCTTGATCTTAGATGTGTTATAAACTAACACCAAGTCGTGCGTTGGTGATGTTGCTTATTTTCTAATATTACTTTGCATATGGCCCAAAAAGCTAATTTTTTATCAGATCTTCTTCTACTGCATGTTTACAGCAAAGCTTATACTTTACTTTTCATGGTTTTATCTTCATGCATTTCATTGTACCACTTGATGCACAAATATGATTATCTTTTCACTACTTCATGAATGTCAAAATCATTTTCATGTTTCAAGATCATGAATTTCCTCAAAGGCTGTAAGCAGAATGCATCAATAGAAGTAACTAATAACTAAAATATTCTAACTTTTTTCAATTAGTACTTCTAATTATTAACAGTAAGGTAAATTGGTCCTATACACTTTGATAAAATAATACATAAACACAGTGTTATCATAAAGTTCATTAAGTCTGGAGGGCCATAGAAATGATTATGGAGGGCTGGATTTGGCCTGCGAGCCTCGGGTTTGACCCGTGCACTACTTGGTGTTAATCTATCACATAAAATCCCAATAAAATATATAAAAGTTTATGTTTGTAGCGTAAAAAAAATGCAAAGAAAAAAAACTTTAAGGGACGGGAAACTGTATTCGATTTGATTTGACATGTGTAGAGCAGTGCATGAAGTCCATCAGATGTAGAGTGAAGGATGCACTGCAAAAATAAAAACTTACCAAATATCTTTAGTCCAGATTCTAATGCAAATATCACTTGAATAAAAGAAAACTAACTTACAGGTAACTTTTCAGCAAGAATTAGGAGCTTGGTTTAAGTCACTAATTCCTCGACCTTGATGAAAAACTACTTTTCCTGTTGGACAATAATTTCACTTATAACACGGGATAAATGTCTTGCTATATTATAAAATATTCTGTCAGTAGAAATAGGACTTTTATATAAAGACAAAGGACTTAAAGCCAGCTCAAATATCTTGTTGAAAAGTTACTTGTATGTTAGTTTGGTTTTATTTCAAATTTGTTGAGATATTTGCAATCTTGGTAAGATTTTGTGTTTTTGCAATTTGGAGTGTGATATGGTGTCGTATTGTGAGTTTACATGAGGCTCTGCTGATATTTTGGAACTATTAACACTGTGACAACTGAGAGTGACCCCCATCAAACTCTGACATATCCATATATTTGCTGGTGTTTCTAAATACTTTTGCTCAGTAACTGTTGTGTGCGCGCATGTGTGTGTGTGTGTGTGTGTGTGTGTGTGTGTGTGTGTGTGTGTGTGTGTGTGTGCTTTGACCGTGGGTGTAATTGTGTGTTCACATTTTGCAGTGTTGCAGTTGTCGGGGTGAGTGGGTGACGCTGTATGCTCACAGGTGAAATTCCCACTGGGATCCGGGGATTCCAGTCCTCCGGCCTCACGCTGTTGCAGTCTTCCCTCCGAGGCTGGAAATGTAGAGAGCAAAAAGAAAAAAGACACGGCCATGTTTGTTCAGGCTCACATGTGAAATAATAAAAAGAAATCGGTCTGCAGCAACACACACACACGCACACACACACACACACACACACATATTGGAGTGTAGATTACACCCACACTGAGAGCTGGATTGTTGCTTTGCTTAAAACCACTCTGATGTGTTGTATGAAATGTTAGTATTCTTATGTGGAGCTGGTGATTAAAAAGCAAATGCAAGTCAAGTGAAATCAAATCATTTTTAATCAGCGGCTTGTTGCATCTTGACAAAAATCCTTTGACAAGGTAACAAGCATCCTAATAAAAGCATTACCCAAGAATCATTAGCATATGAATCATTCCATACGAGGCTTTTGAAAGGAGACATGCACAGGGCTGGGTATGAGTGCAAGTGAATGGCATTCAAATAAATTATAATAACACCAACAGCGAACAACTCCTACCAAATAAGAGGCTGGGATCAAAAACATATATATTCAAGTATTTGTCTAGCTGCCTAATACGAGCCTGATGTGTTAACAACAATCCCAGAATCCTGAAATTTGTGGTGGAGATGGAATGTCTGGGCATCCCTGCCTCTTTTATCTTCTTTTACGACAGCTCGACGCGGAGCTCGTCAGTCTGAGCGGGACGATACTGTGTCAAACAAATTGTCGAGGCCTGGACGTGCAGCGACTGGCTGTGGGGGAGCCGAGCCGAGGCGTCAGCACACATGAGAGAAACATACCTCTGCATCTGTTTTTATGAGGCCAATAAAAAGCCTCCTCTGTCTCTGGCTCAATTGCCACCTTGGCTGATTTATGTGCGTGAATTCACACCGCATTGCTCCACCGGAGAGAGGCTGGCAGATGGCCAGGGTGCGCGGTGCGAGCGAGCGAGCGAACCTGCGTCTGCGGCCGTGCGCGAGAACTGCCTCGCGCAGGAGCGGTTCTGTATGATGAATGTCTGAGCGCTGAAGTCACGTGGGGGAAGTATACAACCCCTGGAGCGATCGGGCTGATGTGTCAACAGTATTCTGAGAGCTGTTTGAATAAGAATCACAAACCAGATGCTTTGAACTTTTTTTGTTTTTTTTTAATTCATTGTCCTGACTGTTAACACTGCAGATTTACAGCCAAGTTGCTGTTTTTGTGTTTTCGTCGAGTTTCTGGTTGGATGCGAATCGGTTTTCTTTAAACTCTGAACTTGTTTTGGTCTTTGTCTTTACTCTTACTGCAGATCTACCTCTGTTTTTACAAACCAGGGCTGGGAGATATAACTTAAAAATAATAATAAAATACCCTTCACACCAGATTAAATTACATTTTATTCTTTTTTTTCTCTCTCACTTTTCACTTTCTGAAAATATTTTCAAAAAGTGGCTTTTATCATGTCTGCTTTGAGCAGGACCTTTATCCATTGTTTAATTGCAATAAAAATAGTTGTAATATTAGCAGAATAAAAAAACTATATTACCCAAAAAACATCTTAAAATGACAAAAAAAAAAGTCCCTTTAATGAGGCACACCTCCAAATTGCCTAGCCTAGGCTGGGCTGTGTTGGTTGCTGGGAGACGGAAGAAATGCGATATGACCTAAAATCAGCATCATGATATGCAGAGCAGTTATAATTGGTATACTTTATATTCACGGTATGACTCCCCTGGATCGGTTTTTATAAATTATTTTTATCGCGAATTTAATGGACTTTAAAACTACAGCATCTAAAATAAATGAAGTAAATGTGTACTTTTAGTTGTTAAAAGTTATTTAACAAATAAGCACAACTGAACAAGTTTAGAAGCTTTTCTTGGAGGGAAGATCACGCCAACAGGAAATTTATAAGTTATGAATGATCAGACCTAAATGGTGCTTCGCCTGAGTTATTCACAGACTTTTTTTGTAGGATATGAGTTGATTTCCTCCTAATTAGCTGGACAGAATTAGTTCAAAGTTTCAAAGTGTCTTTGTCTCGACTGATGACTCTGCAGAGCTACTTCTGGTTTTTAGAAACTGGTTTCATGTGCGCAGAAAAGGCTTTGTTAGATTAGATACATAAGCAAACGATTTCCTGTATCAGATGTGAATAGTAGCAGTTTCAAATCTCAACCTTCGCTTCAGGTGCAATCATAAGAATACTTTACAGCAGACTTTTTTTGCATTTTCACTTCAATAAATTGTTGTGCAAAGATTCATTATTTGGCTCTGATGCACTGCTCTGAATTCAGACAGCTGCTCAGTGTATTAATGTGAACTGCTTGAGTGCTTTTGCTCTAAAGTCCTACTCTCTTTACTACCAAGCAGAGCACTTAAAAGGAGAGGGGGCTTGATTTTGGAGATGGAAGGGCCTTTGTCCTTCTTACTTTCCCCCCTTTCACCTGAATAAAAGCCAAATATTCTTCGCAGACAGGACAGAGGACGCCTTTGTCTGCCCCCGCCACCTCCCAGAAGCAGCTGACCGCGCATCAAATGCTCTTAAGTGGTAGAAAGTTGCCACATACGTCTCTCATAAAGGACACTGGCTCTAAGAGAGGGTACAGAGTTGTGCTGTGGTATGCAGGGATTTGGAGAGAGGCACCGACTAAACGATGTTTGATCTTTCACGGAGCTTGTCATCACTGAGGGAAACCAAATTTTTTTCTTAGCAAGCGCCGTCTAATGCACGATAAAAGGTCAAAATTAGCACAGGTTTTTTTTTACTTCCTCCATCATTTGTGCCTGATTTTCACCTGAGTGGTGAGGGCGGGGAAGATGCGGAGCTGATTTGCATGCAGAAAGAAGGTAAAGGAAAGTGAGTCATCTGAAGTTTCAGTCAAGTGTTCGATGTTAAGAAAACATCTCTGGGTGGAAACTGGATGCATACTTGCAAGAAAAACTGAGTGTGCTAATAAGCACAAAAGTAGTCAGTGTTTGTACAATAAAAATGTGCAGCCTAATGGATAACCACTTAATGCGCCAGTATTTATGGGAGAACGTTCATCGTACATGTCTGGATTTGGTTTATGATAATAAAGCAAACGGCCCCCCCACAACTCTGCATACCTTTCCTCATCACTGACTGCAAGAAGACGCCTACATTAAACAGTAATAATATATCAAAACAGACAGCTTAAAGGTTTAAATAATGCGATCTTGGGTGGAGCGTGGAGGAGGGGGACGGTGGCAGGAGCGGTAGACCATCTACTCTGAACCTGGACTAAAAGGTCTGCACAGTTTTACAGCCAGGTTGGCTCAATTTAAACCAACGCTGTCATTAACTATCAGTTAGATTTAAAAAGATAGGACAGATAGCAGATGCTTACATGCTTTTCATATCATTGTATTAAGTGTCTAACTAAACAAAACAAACCAGAAAAACATTCTATGAGTTGGAATAAATACAAAAATTCTCAGCTTAATATTACTACTATACTTGTTACTCCACGACTTTATCAATCACAGTAATTTTCTTATGTTCTGATATAAAATAACTCCTCCCTGACTTGGATTTGGCCAAAGAAGGTTTTACTGTTCATCCGTAGTTAACGTGCAGAGGCTTACTGCTGCAGCTTCCCTCCGGGCCAACATCTGGCCTTTGTTTTACATGCTGGCCTTTTTCTGGCAGCTTCCTCTGCTCACATCTCCACAGCTACAAACATTAGCTGACAAAGCCGCTGAAGCATTGATAGAAAAGGAATCCCAAAGATCTTTCATGTCAATTCTTTTCTTTTTTTTGACCACCTTTTAATGTGTAGATTAAAAAAATTCACTGTGAATTTATGGTTGGACATTATGGGCGGGCATTTATCATCTCGTTTATCGCGTATCATTTACTGTGATAAATTTCTGATCATGATTTATCGTTGTCACAATAAATAATGTTTTAGAAACACTTAAAACAAAATACTTAAAACTGCTCGTATTGTTCCCCACTGTTTGTTCAATTATTAAATGCAGATTCAATTACTTAACTAATTTAAGCTACTTGTGTCCTAAAGAAGCTCATTACAAATGGGTTTGTTTCTCAAGACGAGTATTTATGTTTGTGGGTCTATAATTGCCATAAAGTTACCTAAAAAGGAGAAGTAAATAGTTCTTATCATCACTTTTCTCGTTAACACAATAGTACCACAAAATATCGTGATACAATTTTAAACCAATCCTATTGGGCAGACATAAAATCAACTCTGGAAACAATTTTTTCTTCCAATAATCAATAAAATTCCCAACTTTACTGACTTTTCCAGACTCTGAAGGAATGCTATGTTTACGATTTCCTGTCCAAACACCACAGTCACCGGAAAATTTTCTGTATTTGGTAAAAAGTCAACTCTAGTAAATGAAGAAATCATCATCAGACGGATTAAAATATAAATTTAAGTGAAAATTTTGGTATTTTAAGGACGAAAATGAAAATAAATAATTTGAGTAGCAAAAAAATAACAAAATCAGGCAAAAGAAAATTTTTCCAAATCAGGTTCTTTCAATAAAAAAACGTATGAAACTTTAACAAAAACCGCGGGTGTGTGTGTCTGTCTGGAGGATTTAACTCGAGTAGAGATACTTCATAATAACATTCAACACAAGTAGAAGTAAAAAGTACAGGGTAGTAAAAGTATTTTTTTCAAAAAAGCTACTCAAATAAATGTAATTGAGTAAATGTAACTAGTTACTATCCAACTCTGGCTGTGATTTTTATTAGAAAAGAAAAGTGTGATGATTCGAGAAGCACTGAGTGACAGTGGGGAAGCCAGCAGGACAGAGTCCGGTACCTGAACGGGCCGGCTGGTCGGCGTGCTGATGAGGGGGGTGGAGCCCATGACGGACGCGGCCGTGAGGCTCCGCTCCCTCTCCTCCTGATAGATGCGGTCGCGCTCGGCCTCCGGAAGCTGCAGGAAGTTCTGCATGGCGCGCAGGTTGACCAGCAGCGACTGGGACGCCGTCTTGGGGTCTTCTTCCTTACGCAGGATCTCAGACAGCAAGCCCTGAAAAAAAATTTAAAATAACAAAAACCCCCACGGTTAAAAATGTATGTTTTTTATTCTTAAGAGAAACAGCAAAGTAGCTTTTTTCTGCAGACACCAGTTTTTATTCATATCAAAGAAAACCTCGATTACTTTTCAGCTTCGTCTGTCCATTTACGCACCTCAAAAACACTTCACTGGAACTCGTGTGCATAATACGTGTAATTTTGCACGTTTTTTTTTTTCAGGTTGCCTTTGATAAGAGCTCAGCTATTCGCCTTGTTCAGCGGGCAATCAGTGTATCCTCTGTTTACTTTTCAATAGTGCTCAATTCCATCATTATGAGACAGCGATGACTCCATTATCGGTGATGTGTGATTGGGCCTTTTCATCAGCTCCTGGCCACACACTGTGCAAACCGACGCTGTGCTTCTCTCACCATCAATAGGTGTGATTTGGTAATAAAACAAGGTGATGGGGAAACATACTTGTGTTTTTTTTTTTTGAGCATTTAAGTCCTCTTGGATTAACCAGAGATGTCTAACAGCTAAATAAAAAAAAAAAATCAGACGAGACACGCCTCATGTTTTCAATATTTTAGTGCGAATGCATTGATCCAGACTAGCCAATCGGTTTCCTTTCTGTTACAAAACCCCCTCTAGTCTGATGCAACACAACCTACAACCTCCTCCTTTTTCTCTGCGTTTTTTTTTTTTTTTGGAAAACCACAAACCTAATAAATTATCCTCCACAGGCGCACTATCTGGCTAATTCCTCATATCAGACACAGATAAGACTGAGAGGAAGCTTCCTGAACTGCACAAAAACACCACTGTCTTACTCTCCCATGTGACTTTTTAAAGTGAGCGCTGTAAGTTCAGCTTGATCGTTATCAGTCGACTTAATGCTCCCCGTTATATGCAACACCTTCAAAGCAAAGACAAATTGAAGGAATAGTTTGGATGATGTATTATCAACAGCAGATTATTGCCAGGAGGAGAAACTGAGCACAAGTCAAGGCAAGACGGATGATAATTTTCTAAAGTTGCCATTAAATTAAGTCACTAATGTCAGGAGACTGAAGTTGTTGAACTGTGTTTATGAAGTTGAAATCATTTGGTGGTTCTGCTTCTGTGTTTTAGAGGTTTTACTCCAGATAACAATTTATCGATTACTAAAATATTTCAATAACTGATCAAACACGATTAATCGGATTAATCATTTCAGCCCTAATGAAAACAAAAGGAAAACTGTAAAAGTTGAACCTAAATTCCTCACAAAAGTAACCAACAGGACGCATAGAAAACAGACCGACTCGCGTGATAATCTAGTAAATTCTGGGTTTTGTCCTCACCTGGGTTCTGTTGAAGGCCACCCGGGCAAAGACGGCCTGCGAGATGCCGGCCCGCTTCAGCTCGTCCCTCACCCACTGGTAGATCTCAGAGGAAACCTCCGTGTTGGAGCCCACCTGAGGCTCCATGGGCTTGGTGTGGGAGTTGCGGTTCACAGGTGGGTGGTTGAGGTACTGCTGCGACAACGACTGCTGCGCCAGCAGCCGGTTCACCGCGTACTGCTGGTTGAGGATCTGCGCCATCACGAGCTGCTGGTTCACCAGCTGGGGGCTGATGGGCGTGGACACCAACCCCGGATGGTGCAGGCCAGGGAGCTGCGGCTGCCGGCCGCCCGTTTGGCCGCCGTGCGGGGGAGCGTGCGGCAGCGGTGGCACCGGTGAAGATGGCGTCTGCTCTGCGGTGCTGCCAGGGATGGGCTGCTGCTGGGAGAAACCCAGGTGGTTGTGGTTGTGGTTGGAGCCGGGAGGGGAGAGATCCGATAGGCTGTCCATCTCCGCTGGAGAAAGAAGGGAAATAGAAAACACAAGCCAAACTCATCATTACGGCTGCAATTAAGGACTTTTTAGTAATCGATTATTCTGATGATTAATCAATTATTCTGACGACTGATTGATTAATTGGATTAAAAACCCAAAACGCCATTCCTGACATGTAAATATGAACAATGTTCTTATTTATATAAAGCGTAGTGATTAATCATGATTAATCACAGCGCCAGTGTGATTAATTTGATTAAATCTCTTGATCAATTGACAGCACTACATATCTAGCATAACTTTTTAATGTTTTCATCAATATTAAGAAATTACTGACTTAAAAGCAGCTGAAAAGTTTGTCAGTTTTATCTTATTCTGTGTAGGGTTGCAAATAACCATTATATCAGTATATGATTATTCTATCAATTATGATTATTCTATCAAACCGGCACATTCTGTTGATTTAACCATTAAGTCTTTTTATAAAATATTAGAAATACATTGAAAGATGAAAATGAACAATTTAATTCCTTTTTCAAGTAAGAAAATGAACATTTTCTTGCCTAAAATGCAGCAACATTTAATTCTTTTGGTGCAAAAGAGCTAAAATAATATTTCTAACGTCAACATGTAGAAGCTCAGCCCCTTCTGCTCGACTCATCAATGCAGTGTAGATCTATTCTTTAGATTAACTAATTAATAACTGGATAGGGAGATTTTTTCAGGAGATATTTTATCTTCACAGAATTTGAACCAGGCTACCTGAGGAGTTTTGTTTAGAACATTTTTACAAAAGCTTTTTTTTAATATAATTGCAAAATGTGTAGATTTTTGCTTTGAACTAGATGTTCTTTCAGCAAAAGGCCTTTTTTTACAGTGCATATCCCATTTAACAATTAATCGATTACTAAATTAGTTGACGATTATTTCAACAATCAATTCAAAACGATTCATATAATTATTTTGTGTTTATTTGTAAGCATGACAGGGGAAAAAAAGCTTAAACAAACTAGTTTTATGTTTTTTTTTTTTTTAAGAGAATCAGCAGGTCAAACTTTTAAAAGAAGCAAAAATCTGTATCAGTCTGTAAAATCCGGATTATTACATCTCTAACCATAACCACAGATTCTAATCCGGGGAAACAAACCAGACCTGGTCTGCGCCGGATCAAATTATTGCCTGGGATCAAAGCTTGGCTGATTGTTAACATTCTTGGTTTTGCTCTTTATGGGGAGGCAATACAATCAGGAGCTTTGAAAAGGAAATTATTAAAACTAAAATACCAACAAAAAGATACTGTAAGTCTGTGTTTTTTGTTTTTTTTTCCCCTTCAGAGGGCTCTTCATCGACGAGTGGATGTGCCACAGCTGGTTATCCGGCTTAAAAAGAAGAAGATGTAACTGCTGATAAAAGAGCCTCATTGTGTTTGACCTGTGTGTCTCATGCCTTCAGAATTAAGTTCAGAATGTGTTTGGCCTCGTGGAAAAAAAAAAAAAAAAGAGAGAGAGATTGCACACAGACAGTGGTGCATGTGTGTGTCTGGCTGGGATTTATGTTGGTGTGTAAATGCATGCTTAATTCTAAAATAAGGAACACACGCTGGCCAATGTGACAATTTTAGGGATGGATGGTGTAAATATAAATGTGAAAAACAGAGACAGAATAAACATCAGTGCATGTAGAAACCACCTCGTTTTAATGTTCTTCACCTTCCAGAGTTTAAGTGAACCGAAATTAAATGTTTTTGTTGTCATTTGAAGGCATTTTCGGAGATTTCTGTGGTGTCTCTTCTTTCGGGAATCTTTAAGTCCATAATGGCTGCTGGGGAATATTTTAAGACTTGTTTAAATGATGTGCTAAGAGGATGAAAACAATGATTTAACATTCAAAGTGCTACCCACAGAGAAGTGAATAAGCAGCTGGAATAGTTTTTAGGTTGCAGAGGATTTTTTTTTTTCCATCTTCTGTGCCGAACGAGTGAGGGGGAAGCATTCAAGGATTCATCCGCGCGGCGATGCTAACTACTCGGAAGTGGGCTGCGGCCTCCACATCATATGGGATTAATGTTAAAGATTTGGGTTCCCCCCCCCCTTTTGATAGAGCAAAATGTTTCAGCAGATGGAAGATTATCTGCATGGGCGTTTTCCAAAAAAATATTGATAATCGTGTCTATGAGGTGCTTGCTCTATAACTGTCAGGATGCAGGAAACCACCGTCCAAGACAGGTCTATTGAGCCTTTTTTTAACAAATGGTGTTGAGTGGAGGGGTGGCGAGGATAAAACAAGAACAAAACAACAAAAAAAGGTTGGTAATAATCACATCTTTTCTCATAATCCCTGGCATTCCTTGGCTCTGATGGTATGACATGCCTATTCACTCCTATATGAATGTGTGTGTGTGCATATGCTTGCACATGCAGACTGCTGGGGGGCATGCTCACAACACACAAACAGAGGCACATGGAGGTATTTCCATGCAAATTGAAAAGAGAAGGGGTGACAGAAGAGCATGGCAGGCCCTGGGAGGAAAAAAAAAAAACGGCTGCCGCAGAAGCGGGAGTCCTCATGTGGAATCCTGCCACAAAAGAGCCCCGGATTAAACGCACAATGGGAATGGGATGTGAGCTGAGGGAGAGAGCATGTGTGTGTGTGTGTGTGTGTGTGTGTGTTTGACAGAGTGAATGAAAAAGGGATTGACCCAACTCTCACTTTTACGTTGGCTTTCCTAGGGATCGGGAACTTTACTCAATAACCAGGAACTTTAACCGAAGCACAGATAAATAACTTCAATTCTCAGTTTAGCTGCGTTTTTCCAGCAGATTTCTCTCCACATGTTGCCATAGATCAACCCAATTAGATGGACTCTGCCACAAGACTGTGGTGGACTACTGACATATATGTGCTGGGGTTTTATCTGACATTTGGTTAACATGACATGTGGGTGCTAGAGTTTGTGTCTGACTGCACATCTTGAGATGTTAACACTGCAAATGTGCACCAATGTGGTTGGTTTTCTTATCGCAGCGTAAAGTTCCTGGCTGAAGGACTTTATACGCGACCGTTTTTATGAGTTGTCACGATTACGCAGAGTTTAGATCATTATTTGAGTGGAAAGGTGACTACATGTTCAGGGTTTCTCCTAAAAATCATGCAACTTGTGCGTTTATTATGAGAAGATTTGAGTTTTCTTCTTTCCTGCTTCAAAGGTTTGTGCTTTCTAACAATAAATTCAAATAGAAACAAAAACCCTCCATTAATAAGTGGAACAGCTGATTCTTTTAGGCTTTTTTTTTCCCTGTGGCAAATCTGCATGAGATCGACGCTTTAGCAAACAAAATCTTGAGTCCTGATTATTCCCAAAAGTAAAATTTTTCTTGCCTGAAAATCCAACATAGCTGCCAAATTAATAAGAAATGTATAGAATATAAATTTGATTCTTCAGCACATCTGGCTCCAGGGTAAATAAACCCATTAACGGAACAACCACCATTTTTAATTCTTCATCTGACCAATCAGAGGGAATTTGCTCTTAAAGTGACATAATCCAAATCATTCTCTGACGACAATGTGATTCAAGCAACACAGATTGTTTGTAAACTTGCTGTGTGTAATGTGTTTGGCTGATATTACTTTGCAGTCATAAATTGTGAGAATGGGTAAATTAAATGCCTAATTTTTCATTGTTCTGCCATGAGTCTCAACATATTTCAAACGATTTTTAACTGATTGACCAACAAAAGTGAAAGCATAGAGGTGAAGTGGAAAGGAAGTGCGGAGTGACTGAAAGCTTTTATCTTTTCTTTTCAAAGAGTTTCAGTCAGACCTTTTTCACAACTTAACTAAACTTTAAACTTCTTGTATTTTATCTCTGTTGCGTTTCTAAAACAAGCAGCACACTGTACTTTTCAGTTTCCTTGAAAAAAAATTAAAACGATTCCTTTTTCTTTCACATCACAAATTACCTGTTGTTTTTACAAATAATCCCAGAGGTGTGAATACTTTTACGTGTTAACAATAATATTAGTTGAGCCTCCAGATCAAATTCCCTAAAATATCACTGTCCCTCTGAAATCTACTCAAAATAAAATCAAGCATTTGAAATAGTACATTATGAGATTTCTTTTCTAAGTTAAGGTAGAATGTTTGACAAGTTTCAGCTTTCATGGAGGAAAAGAGCTCTTAAAGTGACTCATGTTTCATTTCTGCATGACTTTAAATTAGCATGAATTGCTTTTTAGAACCAGAAATAAGATTTTAATTAAAATTCTAGTTAGGAGAGTCAGAAGGTAACTATTTTAGTTTATGCATTTAGGAATAAAATGTTGCTTCTCAAATACTGAGTGGGTGACTGTTTCTTCTATTAAAGTTTGAAATGGAGATTTACAGTTAACCTTGGGAAAACAGGAGCTAAACTTGCAGGTATTGTGGTTGGGTTACAGTAAAGCTGCAGGTTATTAATGTGTGTGTTTTAAGCGTGTGTGTGTGCCCATGCTGTAACCTACCTAGCGTATTGGCACGCGGGCTCTCACGGAGGACACACGTCCCCAGGTAGCCCTCCAGCTGGGAGGGTTGGCGCATGCCTGCACGGGCGAATACACACAGAGACACACACACGCACACGCACACACACACCACGCCGTGCAGGCGTGAGGAGAGAAACACAGGGGTTAAGGCTTTCTACAGATTGTCTCTCCCACTTCCAGCTACGCAGGAATAAAAAGCATCAGCATCACTACAAAAAGGCCAGACTGGCAGCTGCAGCAGCTCCCCGTCTGAGGAACATAAAACCGGATAGAAAACAAGTGTGACAGAAAACGTGTGGGAGTGAAGCAAGAGAAAACACAAGAACAGCGGCTCTGAAGTAAATAATGTACCCGGTGTACGTTGTCACTTTAAAAGGATCAGATAAAATATGATCGCAGCACACCGTTTGCATGCAGGATGTGAAAACATTTTTGATAAAGAATCTCGTCTGTCATCGCTGTGAGGAATAGCATCCTGGCAAAAAAAAAAAAAGATTCAGCTCAACAGATTACTAAAACTAATATCTCACCATTGCCTGCTGCCCTACAGGTTCCTCAGCACAGAGCTGCTCCGCTTAATAAAACTACAGAAACGTATATCTGATAACTATCTCCAGCTTTGGTGGAACTGGCATTATATGACCCCCATTTCCTGGCAGGTCAAAGGGTATTTTTTTTAGATTATATAAAGTAATGCATTGGTAGAGAGGTAGATAAGAAATCTAATTTAATTCCAGATGAGGTAGTGGACAGTTAAAGCCATTGCTGCCTTTTATTCACAGAGTTACACAAAGCATAAAAAGAAAATGTTCAGAAATGTTTGTTGGTTGTGGTAATAATAGCTCATTTTGAGATGCAGTAACTGAGAGAAAGAAAGCACACCCTGCCCACCTTCCGTATTTTCTGCACAATAAATTGATAAAGAGTAAAAGTTACAATCAAAAAATGTGACACAAAGAGGGAAAAAACATTTATGTGCATTAGACACATTTAAGTGACATTTAGTCACATTTATTTAGACATTTTCAGCTAGCTTTCCTTGTGCTGCAGACGCTAATGTTTAATCCTTGGTTCATATCGATATTAATTAATATTTAATGCATCAGTCCAAAAATAAAAACATGTATAAGTCGCAGAACAAGACAAACTATGAAAATAAGTGTGACTTTTAGTGTGGAAAATATGGTAATTAAAAATGAAACTGACATCAAGTTTACAAAACACAAGCAAAAGTTTCCAAAATGCTGTTATTAATTACACAAAATACGAGGAGCAAAATGGAAAAGCTGATTGTGGAAAAAACTGAACAGACCCAATTAAGAGAAAATCCAACAACCGCCAAAACTCCATTCTTTGCATTTTGTGAAGAAATAAGTCGCCCTCTGTGTCTTCTTCAGAGGTTTTCACGTTGTTTCCCTCAGTAGTTCTTGGTGCAGCGTCCCCACAGGCGAGGGGGTGAACAGGTTTTTGAATTAGCTTAAATCATTTCACACAATCGAATCAGCTGAAAATTTAAGAAATGTTGCAACTTTGGTCCTCAGTTGAACCGAGTCTACCGGACTCTCAGGTGTGAAAACAGAATCCGAAGCACTTTATAAATGCAGACGTGTTGTTGTTTTCACAAACTGTCCTGACATGAACATTAACATCCACCAAGCTATCTGAGGCCTGGAGAGTCTGGGATGAAGCTGTTGGTATCATTTTAACATTTTTCAGAAGGTGAGGTTGAGTTTTTCTGGGAAAAAACTTTTCCATGAAGATTAGCAAACGACTTAAACGTTTTGCATTAATGGATGTAGAATCATGGACTTTAAATTGTTCATGAAGAGTTTCATAAGCCTTCCAGGATTGATGAGAAGCTCCTCTAAAGCTACTGCTGAGTCTTCCTAACGTGGCGTTGAGGTAACACACATCCAGACCAGCAAACAGTAAACACTCCTGCTTTTATAGAGGTCACAACCCAAAAGGGTCCACTAAGATTTTCCACAAACATATTTTCCATTCCTACCTTAATAATGCCAACAACAAAGGTTATATTTACATGTTTTTTTGACCAGATCATTTCTAATGTCCTAATAAACAACACCATGGAGCTGAGAAACGGTGTACTTTCTTATTCCAATGGTTGTAAGTCCTTTTGACCTTGAAATATTAGATAACAAGATAAAAATGTATCTGTGTAGCGTTCAACAGCAGGAAGACAAAGAGCCGTTTGGATAGGGGACATATTGTGATGATGACTGGTGCGAGTGTGTGTTAAAAAGTGTGTGTGCGTGTGTGTCTGTATGCAGAGACAAAAGTGTGAGCGCCATACTTTGCGCCCCTCCGTTTTGCTTACCCATCATATCTTTTGTCTTCTTGAAATGTTTATACCAGCGCCCAAATTCCTGACACTTTGCCGCCGACACATTTGCATAGTAAGTGCTGTTCACAATGGAGGAAATCATACTCTGAAAGAGAGAGATTGATTGAGAGAGAGCGGGAGAGACTTTTAGATTCTCACTGTGGAAAATACAGACATAATATTAGAGCTGGTGGAACATGCAGCAACACTGTCGCTTGTCAAAGCAAATAAAATACAGGGGAGGATAAAAGTGTAAGACATGCAGATGTGTACGATTCTTTCCTTCCAAACGCACAAGAAATTACATGAAACAAGGTTTAATCTGTTATTTTTATTTATTTTTTTATCAAATGCCACAGAGTTTGTCTTTTGCAGTGTGGGTATTATTAATCAAGAACAAGAATATTTACCTTCAAAAGGAACATAGCAATGTATTAAGCACCAACAGCTGTGGAGGTGTTTCATGTGAGCGAATACGAATCTTTTTATTTTTATTTGCGCAATCTGTTGGAGACAAAAAACTTCAAGCGGGTCGGGGTCCGCAGCGAGCATGTCGCTCTGTGACGCCGACTCTCCCTATACAGTTGACTCTCTGCTCTCTCAACATTTACCTCCAACCTGAGACAAACAAAAGCCCCATTTATTAAATCCCCATGCAGTTTCATTAAAACGAGCGTTTTAACACCTCGCCAGCCTCCGGGTGAATGCAGAAAGAAAAAATGTTTTTGATTGTTATAAATATTCAAAAGAACCAAACCATCTGTTTTCAAATTATAGGTATGCCATCTTTATCGTTTTCTATAATATATGCGCTCGGAGGTTTTGTGCGGGGGACCTTCTGGCAGAACGAGCACAAACCAACTGTTTCAGCATAATTCTGCTTTTCTGGCTTCAGCTTCTCCGCGCAGAACGGGGAGGAAAAAGCCAACAGCTGTGCCATCAAAAAGGTCAGAGCAACTCTGAACTCCTGACCTTTTGTATTAAAGGGATACTTCAGATTTATTTCATGTAAGGTTCTGTTAAGAGGTTTTGACTGGTAGATCTCTGCAGAAGTAGTTAGAGCAAAGTGAAGACAAATCATGTTAAAAGACCTGCAGATATAATTTTATAAATGATCTGAACACGTAATAAGGACTTTTTTATATACAGGTGGCAAAACAAACTGGATTTTCCTGCTACGAATGTAAATAAAGCTCAATATGCTTAATTTGCCAGACACATTTCACATGGGAAAGGCCCACAGCAGCACAGATCCACCACTGTACCTAACAGTGTGGATGAGGTTGAGGTTTCGTTTCAAGTCAGACTCAGCTGGACTGTTTGTTACTTTGGGTTAAAATACAAAGTCTGACCAAAACACATGGTTCAGCTGAGGTTTTCTGCTGCATTCTAGCTCAAACTTCTGACAGACTGTGGTTCATGCCTTCAAAACAACAAATTGCTTATAGTGTGTGAATAAGAAGCAACTGAGATAAGAACCAGTTCTTGTAACCCCTTTTCTGCACCAGCAGGTTCTCCATTCTTTCCCCTTTTGCAGGCTTTTTGGAAGGTTGATGTTAATCGCAGCGCAACGCCAAATTTGGTGTAAATCACCATGAACGTCTACATAAATCACCAGAACTGTTTAAAGGTACAAACCTTATTTTGCAGTTTATGTTTACAAGACTGGAGTTTTTGATGAGACAGAAATCAGCTTTCATTTTGGCCTGTCTACTGCAGGTAAAATATTAATCAGCCAACATCCCAGCAGAACCAGACTTTAAAAAGGTCTGAAATGTCCCATTAAGTTACAGATAAGACAACAATGGTTTCTTAAATAAAACCGTCGTTGACCTTTACTTCAAATTAGTACAGTCTGCCAAAAGTCTTTAATAACACGCCTTAGTTTTATCTTGCTGATGGTTAATCTAGTTTGGCAGGAAATTGTTGTTGAACTATGTAAGACAACCTTGTAAGATGGTATCAAAATGCAGTGTGAAGCTTAAACTCGTCTAAAAGAAAACACTGGACAGCAGAAAAACAGCCAGTTGTTCTCTCCATCGTCTCCTTCACTGTAAAGACACTAAAGCTTCTTTGCAGTCTCCCAAAATGTTTTTCTGTTACATTTTTCACATTCCAGAGACATTCTCTGCAACTTCCCACAAAGTATCACAAGGATCTAACCGTGAATACTGAGAACTGCATCACTTCATTTCCTTTGAATTCAATTCAGTTTATCTACAAGGAACCAATAAACCACAAATGTTAAACCAGAAATGTATATTTAAACCAATCTAAAACAGATTCCAGTCTGATCTTACTTATAATGCAATGCAATTAAAGTGCCACTACTGTTAATACGATCTGACCGCAGAGTTTTATGCTGCATTCCAGTTTTACTTGGAACTGGGAAATTCTGACTTCCTGGTCGGAAAAATCGATCAGAAACCCATTCGAAGTTGGATTTCCCTTTGGAAAACTGAAAAACTCCAAGTAGTTGGAGTTTTGGTAGTTGGTAGAGGCAATTTTTGATGTGGGCAGTTGCCCAGGATGATATCAGTAAACGGGACACCCAAGAACCAGAAAATAAAATACCGTATTTTCCGCACTATAAGGTGCACCTAAAAACCTTCAATTTAAGCCAACGGATTATAAGCCAACAGTGCACCTTATAATCCGGTGCGCCTTATATATGGACCAATATTGAGCCACAACAGGTCTCGCAACTACGGTAAGCAGCCGCCAACTTCATTTTCACCCGTAGAAGAAGCGGTGCATGCTGGGATAGTTGTCAGAACGCTGGTTTGTTAATAAAGTTTGACTGACCTATCTACCTACCGACCGTCTAGAATCAGGTCGTCTGCAGGTCATGTAGCACCACGTTCTCCACCAACATGCTGTGCGCGAACGGAGAAGGGTGACCATCGTCCGGCCACGCCCCGGCCCAGTTGCGGAAGGCTCTTCTCCCCGACCGAGGAGGGGAGCGGGGAAGAGAGACAGAGACTGTGGCGGCAGTGTGTCGTTTGGTCTGTGTTACCCAGAAAGCAGTTGGGCACAATATTGCAACACCAACACCGTGAGTGAAACAATGACTGGGGCAGCCTACTATATAAAGTACTGGGGGACCACTTCTTTATTATTGCACATACACATTTGTAGAGAATGGAACAAATTGCGTCTATTCTATGCGCCGTATAATGTGGTGCGCCTTATATATGAAAAAAAGTTTTAAAATAGGCCATTTATTGAAGGTGCGCCTAATAATCCGGTGCGCCTTATGGTGCGGAAAATACGATAAGTCTTTTTTGCTGAACTTCTTAGATTGTTAGAAAACCACTTTTCTGTTCAAACTGTAACATGTCAGATCTAAAACTTATTCCAATGATCAAATTAAAGTGGATAAGACTGTTATCTGTTGCAGTTAGGATATTGATTGCTCATGGTGTTTTAATAGAACCCCACTTGAAAGTTAATTCATTTTATAAAGCTGGAACGACACAACAAAAACTTCAGAAAGACACCGGCGGAAAGAACAATGAGAGTAGTCAGTAGAAGATCTTGATTGTGGTAGAAAACATTTAAATGTTGAGAAAATGGTTCACAACACTGTGAAAATAAAACATAACTAATCTATACTGTGTGGAGCAGATGGTGAGCACACTTTCAGAAGCTGATTTTATCTTAATATTTCTGGGAAAAATGAAGACAGCTGAGCAGAGTCACATTGGCGACTGCAGCTGGGTGTGAATCTGTGCCAAGCATGTTGTGGTGCATCATCCCGCCATGATGAAAAACAAGAGGGGGGAGACGGGGGGCAGAGAGGTCTGCAGTCGGACTTCAACAGTATAACAAAGCGGTCCTTTATAGATTTATTGAAAAGGCTTCATTCAATAAAAAAACCCTGATGGAGTTCAGGTTGGGGTTAGGAAGTCAGAATTAGCTTTTTAATGGGTCATACATTTATGTATGAAGCACTTCCTTCTTTAGAGTTTACGCAATATTGTTATTAGCAAAGAATAAATAGTAGTTCAACCTTTTGTGGTCGATTCCTTGGGAAGTGGCGAAGCCGGCCTGGTTTCCTGCCGTGTGTTTTAGCTCGGGGGGGGGGGGTAGAGATGGGAATATTCTGGATGATAAATGGCGTACCTGGCAGTGAACCATGCAATCCAGTTTAACCTGGTTCCAGCAGCCCAAATATCCACCTGAAAAGGCTAAATTTAAAGTGAATACAGTTCTCCTTTTAGTTCAGGGGGGCTGGGATAATGAACTCCTCTCCTCTAGCCTGCCATGTTTTATTTACAGTATATCTGGGCTAAGGCGGCTCCAGGCAACAAACAAGAGGCCTGCAGATCTCCCTCTCTCTCTTTCTCTCGCTCCCTCTTCCTCCGCCATCTTTGACACAGATGTTCTAATAAACGCTCCTCATTAATCAGCCCTCTCCCTCAATACATCACTCTACCTCTCACAGGGGGCCCAGCCTGTATGTGTGAGGAGAAACAACACACACACACACCTATTCTGCGTCCCCCCACTGCTCTGTCACACACACATGCAGACGCACTAAGTGAAATCAAGCAGATAACCAGCGCCTCTGCTTCCACTGAGGAGCCAGCGGGAGGGCTGAGCTTCTGTGTGTCAACAGGTAGTAACTCTGCCTCTGTGCCTGCATGTGTGTTCATGTGTTGTGTGTGTGTGTGTATGTGGACCCTTTAAATGATAGCCATCTGCAGCACAGAGCCCTTATCGGCAAGACCAGGAAGTGGCACTGGGCTACTATCGGTCCCCAACATCTACTCCACTCCCCGACATAGGAGACAGGAAGAGAGAGAGAAGTGTGTGTCTGCGTGTGTGTGTAAGTGGATCGCAGTGCAGCAACCAGGTACTGTGCACACATGCACACACACACACACACACACACACACAGATTGCGCCGGTTGCCTGAATCAATTGGGAAAAAGCGAATCCTATTTGCGACACTGCGCCTCGCCGCTCGCCAACATCTAACAGAGCTCAATTATGGCACATATTCATCTCAACTGGGATGACCCCCACCCTCCACCGCCGCCGCCACACAGAGACGCCACGCACTGGCAGCCAGGTTGCGCCTGTGGCAGCCGAGGTGGTGAAGGCCTCGCAAAGATGGCATTTTGATGACTTTGCTGCTACACGACGCAGCAGCTGGTGCATCAGGGGCAGCTCAGCGAGAGAGTGGAAGGGGGGAAATTCTCGTTTGTTGCCATAGTTTCTGCAAACCAAACGAGGGTATGGGGTTTCTAAGCTTGGTAGCATCTATACCTGAAACGATTAGTCGGATTAATCATTTTTGAAATAATTGTCAACCAATTTAGTAATCGATTAATCGCTAACTGGAGACTCAAAAACATGACATTTGCTGAAAAACAACATACTGAGAGCAGTAATTAAGCCATAAACGGTACATATATATTCTGCATTTAAGATCAGAAACGGATCATCAATAGTTCTTAAAGACCAGATTCATGTAGATCAGTTTGTCATTAATTATGAGTACGGCTGAAACGATTAATCGTTTTCAATCAAATATTGAAATAATCGTCAACTAATTTAGTAATCGATTCATTATTAATTGGAGTAAACAAGGTCAAAAAACAACACACTCAGAGCAGTAATTAAGCCAAAACTGCAGAAAAATATCGACATTTGTATGCAAGATTAAAAAGCGGTATAATTTTATCATCACCTGATTCAAATTCTGTTAAAAAATATCTTATTAAGCACCTTTTACGACCCAATTATTAATCAGTTAATCCAAAAAATAATCAATAGATTAGTCCTATAATGTTTTGATGTAAAGTCAAGCAGAAAGGGCTGAGCTTTTCACGTTTTATTATTAAATAAAAAAATCTATAGAGTGCCAATTATTTTTATCCGATTAATTGATTAATCGTCAGAATAGTCAGTAACTAAAATAATTAGCTGCAGTCCTAGCAGCTGATTGTTCGATGAGAAGTTTAATTTTGCGGATGCTTCTTCGAGTCATTACCCGTTAATGTTTAAGAGCCGCTGTGGGTCACAGCCAATTGCTTGAGGAGTGAGAACAGCGTTCAAACACACAAAGAGTGAAATTAAAGATTTGACGTCGCAGAACACAAAAGAAGAATTTCACGCAATAACAACAATAATAAAGCGTTTTCTTCTCCTCCGTCTCCTCTGAGAGCTGTTCAGAGGTGGGCTTGCTTGCTCACTCACTCGCAGCCATCCTGTCATCTGTTAACCTCGCCTTTTGCTTTGGGATTACACAGCAGAATATCAGGGAAACACTAATCCTAAAAAAGGTGCCAGTCTCCCGTTCCCTCCCACTACGCCCCTTTCTCCTCCCACAGCCCTCGCTGGCTTTGGTTGAAACCTTGCAGGGTAGGGGCCTGGGAGCCGGGGAGAGTGTTTATCAGGGAGCAAACGGCTGGGTGGGGGTAGCCGGACACATGCGGCCCCCACAGAGTAACAGATGTCAAACGCCGTCATAGCAGCCGTCTCTTAGATACAATTGGATCATCAGGACATGTTCTAACAAACCCAAGCCAGAAATTTCAAATTGATAGAGTGGTTTGCAGAATAAAATTCCGGAAAGTATTGTTGCCTCAATAAAATCAACCAACTCCCATCAAACGCCACCGAATTAGCAATCAGAATCCAATTGTATTATAAATACAGCCAATCGAAGGCCTAAGGGGTTTCTTGGACACCATCAGTCGATGTCTTTTGAGGTGGTTTTTGACTCTGCGGTGGCATCAGCCATCTTCAGTGGTCTGGAACGTTGGCACTGCAGCTTATCTGCAGCTGAGATGAAGCAGTTAGATAAGCTCAACGTTAAACGGAGGGTATAATGCATCTTCCATTTTATTGCACAACTGAGCAACTTGTTGTTATAAAAACACTGTATGTATCAAAAACAACTTAATAGATATTTTACTTTGCATGTAGCCCAATCTGATGCCTTGAAATTGGCCTGTGTCTCTTTAAGAAGCTCCTACCTTTTCTCACACTCCCCCTTCAGCACATAGTCACACCAATGCGTCTCCTTTATGCTGTTCTTGGCAGCATTGGAGTGAGAAGCACTTCCTATAATGAGCTCAGCAGACGCGCAGTTCCACCAGGTGTTTGCCAATTGCTGCTGCTGCCACTAGTCTGGAGGAGCAGAGGGGGAGAGGAGCAGGGTAGAGGTGCTCCAAGGTGGAGCTTTGGGAAAATAGGTGGGACTTCTCACACATGCATGAATTTCATAGGGAATGGCATCATAACAGGATATAAAGCTCCAAAAAGTCGATATTGCATCATAACACCACCTATGTTGTAGGACGCCCATCAACCCAGTGCAGGTGGACGATGTCTCCCACCCCATGCATGAAGCTGCTGCTGAACAGAAACTCTTACAGTGACAGATTGCTGAATCCTCGATGCACAAAGGTGCATAACAGAAGATCCTTAAACATCACTGCTCCCAAAAAACTGAATAAGTGTTTCGATCCTTGCTGGTATTTGCAGTTTTCTGTTTGTTGTAAATAATTTGTTGTTTTTGTGCACAAACATGCATGAATGTTTTGCTTAATTGTACATTTCTTTTAATCTGAACATGCTTCCATCTGCCTGTTACTTGAATTTACCTTATTCTTTTCTATTCTATTCTATTCTAACAGCATGATGAAGACTGACGGACACAGGGTGCGTTATTAAATGATAATCTAAACTTTGAACATCTCCCATGGCTTTGCTCAGCACATCATCTGAAAATGGTAAGAGGTTAACCTCCAACCTTCCCAAAACTTTCCTGTCTAAGTGAAAAACAGGATAAGGAAGGTAATTAATAAAAGAAGAGGTTAAGAAACCAATGGCAAGAAACTGGAGAGCCACAAATCTGAATCTGTCGACAGGATAACTATTTGTCAAACCCGCAGAGGAAAGACGTCCTGTTTGAAGTTTGTGAAAAGGCGTGAGCCAGAGGAACAGCAAACAAGAGGAAAGTAGAGGAAATTTTTAATTATTGGCTTCCTTACAAAATGCTAAGTTTGGTAAAGTTGGCCTCTACATTAGTATAAACACATATTTCCACACTAAAGCTCAGTATCATGTGGTAAAGATGCCTTCTTTCAGTTGGGAAAGGTCAAATTTGAAGGAAAATTAGAGCAAAAGAGGAGGCAATGCAGGCTCACCTTCCAATGGACGGTTTGGGCAGAGCTATGTTTGAGTTAAAAAGAGGCCAGTCAAAATCCAGACCTACATGTAATTGACAATGACTGTGTCAAGATTTGTAAATTGCTGTTTACAGATGCTCAAGGTATCTGGCGAATAAGAACGGATGTAAATTTAAGCTTCGAGACGGACAGAGCTGGCAGAGAAATGGAGGAAAAGACCTGCAGCTCAAGAGAGTCCAGAAATAAATCATGTTCCTTCACTAGGATGCTCTTCTATCACATTAAAATCCCAATAAAACTCCTAGAATTGTGTTGCTGTAGCAAAATGTAGGAACCTCCACAGGGTAAGCTTGTGTAAGCTCATTGCTGTTGTGTATATATATCTGAGATAGCTTCGGTTTTACATAACAGAGCATTTAGGGTTGATTTATAGCATTTAAACTGGTAAGTGGGAGCAAAAGACATTGGCTTGAAAGGGAAAAAACAAAAAACAAAAGCAATCTGATAATTTAATCTGAAACTTGTGTGTGTGTCAGTCTTGCGAATTTGTGTCTGAGACAGACTGAATGTGCTTTGTGTGTTAAATCCTCGGAGCTAGTGTGCGCTCTCCTCTGAGCCGTCTTCACATATGGACCGTAAACAGGGTGATTACCAGACCGGGCTGGGCTCCGCCTGAACGCCACCCAGGGACTCTTTACATCATCATGCCCAGCTAAACACACACACACACACCCACGCACACACACACATGCACCGAAAGCAGCTTCTTGCGCATACGCACGGCACAAACCCGGGTCTCCAGGTGACCATCCGGTGGACTGGGAGGAGAGCTGGCTGCTCGCTAAAAACCTCAAAGAGCGCAGATACAGTCTGAATATTTCACCAACAAATCCAGGAAAACACACACAAGCCCTGCTGAACAGTAGCTAACACACAAACACAACACACACACACGCACACCCCCCCACACACACACTTCGAGATATGCAGCCTTTTCTTTCCATTCACTGCCTCCATGATATACCGACTGCATTGCCTTTTAATACAATATCAGTGCAAGCGCGCTCTATTGAACCTCTCGGCACGCAGCGTGACACCTAACATGTGAATGTGTAATTCTCCAGCCCAGTGCAGTGATACGAAATGAACTAAAAAGACAAAATAAAAATAAAAAAGAGAGCAAAAAAAAAACCCAATCCGGATCGTTCTGGGATTGGTCCAGTGTTTATCTAACAATAACCATATGTTCAATAACACCTCTGGTTTTTTGGCTGCCGCTGCACGCACGTCTCTTGGTGTGTGTGTGTGTGTGTGTTTTGTAGGCGGCAAAAAAAGGGAAAAAAAATATTCAGACGACAATGGCCATTGATTTGGATTTTCTATGCCAATTCTCTTTCCCAGTGGATCAAACTCAGGGCATTTGATAAGTGAAAGATAAGAGACGGAGGTGATGGAGATAGGGGTGTTTGTTTTGTTGTGTGGTATGGTAGCGGAAGGAGGGGAGGTGGGTGAGGTTGAGATATTTTTCTGCTTTCTTTTGCTCTTTTTTTGGGGGGTGGGGGGAATTTTGAATAAGCGGATTGGGCTTCAGCACCTGTGATAAAGGGCATTCTTTAGCCAGAGAGCTCTGATTCATGTCTTTGAGTAACTCCTTGAGGGCGTTTCTTACTGTAGAGTGGCTCCATTGCTCGGGCGGCAGGTCCTCCAGCTTAGGACAACTGTTAGGAAACAAAAAAACACACAGGAGACGGAGGGGAGAGGAGGGATGGAGAAGGACAAGGGGTAGAGAGAGAGGATCATGAAAAAAAGCACACAAAAAAACCACTGAAAAATATGAATTTATCTGCAGATTTACCCCTTTAGGAGCTCAAGTCAGTTTAAAAAAGCTGAATTTACTTGGCTTGCACTTTAAATCACTTAAATTTGCTGAGCGATTGTCTAAAAAATTATTGCGATAAACGATAATATTGTTTCAAGACCTTCTGACACTGATCTCATGGAAATGACTAATAATGCATGCGATTTCCTGCCATAGATATACACTTTATTTTCAATAGAACACATAACGCTGGAATTGATAAATTAAATAAACAAAACAACCAAAAATAAAATGGATTCTCAGTCTCCATTAACAAAAAACCCACATAGAGAAGACACTACACGATTTTTTTGCCCCCATCTTCCCTTATGACAATCTTAGATCGTTGGCCGATCTAAGATTGTCGCTGGTGATTTCGTAACCGATCATCCTGTAGTGTGTGGTGGGTTACGGTAGATTGTCGTGGCCGCTCTGATCTAAATCGGGGTTTTTCCCCGACTGGGAGCTTAACGCAGCCTGTTAAATGTGGCAGGTAGCCAATCAGAAAGCGCAGATTCTCCTCCGTGCTTTCTAAGGGGAAATTATGGAGGGGAATCCCAAACAGCTGACACGGCGCAACCTGAAGTCCAGTGGACATTGAAGATGATATGTGGAAACAACATCAATATTTATTCATCATTTCGTGCAAAGAATATAGAAATGACAAGGGGAGGAGTTGGAGCCAAATTGCTACCGCAGTTGATGAACCCGGTAGGTTTTCAGCTATTCTTCATTAACGTGACATAAATAGGTTATAATGATTTTCATTCAGTCAGGACTTTACGCTGGCACTAGCCACGTTCATCACAGGAAGATTCAAGTAAAACATTGATTAATGCCCGATTTTAAAATTAGTTAACTGGACGTGTAGCCATTATTTTGTGCCCATTGTTGGACATTGCACGGCACGATCGAACCCGATCGAACAATTATACCTAGGATTTCTGTCAACTAATGTGTCTTTCAGGTTTTGAAAAAGGGGCCGACAACTCGTGTAGTGTGTGCTGGACATTACAGTAAGGAAATGAGGAAGGGACGGTCAGTAGAGAGGACCAGAGCCGAGCATTTTTTCATTCAGTGTCATCAACAGAAAGAAAAAAAAAGGCAGAAAGAGACGATAACGACGATAATTAAAATGAGGTTGATAGGTTTAATTTATCGTGCGATTAATTGATTTATCGTTTATCGCGACAGGCCTATCATCAGCAAAAGAGTCTGAAAAACAATGATAAAACCTAAACTATGATTTCATAAAAATGGTAAAACATGTTTTTTAAATCATTGTGACCCATTTAGTTTTTGAACAGACTTTGTAAGAGGAAGCAGTTTGCTTTTTAAGATCAAAGTTTTTACAGATTTTTCCATTTAAAAAAATACAAACGAAACAAAAACTAAATTTTTTTGTTGTATTATGGTTTTTATATTTAAATAATTGCAGTAGGATTAATTTATAGAGAGTGTATTCTTTTCAGCAGCAAAATACGGGACTATTAGGGCTTCAACAGAAATGTGAATACAGTGACAAAACCTCTGAGATATTAAACGTATCAAGTAATTGATTCTGGATTATAAACCAGGTCAAATCTGGATGACATGAAAGAAAAGAAACATAATTTACAATACGCTGTCAAACAATTATTACAAACCTGCTCAATTATTTCCGTCATACAACGGACTGTTTGAAATGCAAGACTTGATCAATTATTATGAACCTGAAAGATGCTGCTAGCTGTTCTGATATCAACTGATATGTAAAAATGTGAGTTTTCATTAATAAAGTAAAGCGACTAAATATGAATGATGCAGGGCTGACATGTCATATTGCTGAATTTGGTTGGAAAGAATTTTAGGCGTTTAATTGTTTCTGCCACAAACAAAAGGTGAAAATCTGAGGATAGTTTATAAATGTCAACATTTTTGTCACAAAAATGGAAAAGAACTCGGCTCATTACCAGAACTGGATGATTGATCAGCTGTTCCAAAATGTTAAAATCCAATATTATTCAGATGAGTAAATACATCTTAAAGCACAGAATAACAACCCTCTTCAGTGTGGACGCTGTTACTGACTGAAGAAGAGTCTGAATTAACTACTTCGGTACTAGTGAAATGCTTAAAAATGAAATCTGGTGTAACAAAGAAATGCAAATGGCTTCATTGAGTCTACGAAAGAGCAGAAAAGAGTGAGACTTAAAACAGGTAACAGGAAGGTTTAACGCATTTTTCTTCTCAGCTTTTAGTTGTAATTTATCATGAAATGTACTGGATTTGGAAACGTTTGCAGCTTTTTCTCAGAATTAGGAATATTCTCTAGGGAATACAGACAAACAGCTGTTCTGGTAACGCAGCCTCACTAAGGCTAAACACAGTTTAAAATGTCAAACCAATAATAATTTAGACTCGGTTTTGAAATAGTAATACACTATGTTAAGCACTATGTTAAAGCATACACACAGTGTGAAATCCCCTCTGCTCCTAATATGAATGAATAATGGTGCTCGGGGCAGGAAGACGAGAAAAACACACATTTAATTCTTATAACTGGATAACGAGAAATCGGAATTGATATCTGTAGTACAAATTCTAGGACTGAAAAATCGTCCACAAAATTCAGATCCGGCCACAAACATTTGATCATTTCCCCAGAAAGCAAATATGTGAAATCTGTTTCAGTTAGTCCAAACCCGTTTGAAGTCCATGTGCTGCTGAACTGAAGACACATCAGAAAGGCAGAGCAGAGAGGAAACCAGAGAGAGCCGAACACACGGGCCTCTGCTCGTTTCTCCTGCTGCAAGCGTCCCTCCAAGACAGACAGATTTCATTTGGCGCATCAAGCAGATGCATCTGGAGATTGCTCTGTCTCGTTCTCTCTCTTTCTCTCTGCCTTCCTCCTCTCTCTTTCATATTCTCCCTCTTTCTCTCTCTCCTGATTGTTCTGATTAGTTAATTACTTTATACAACACATCTGCTGGATTGATGCATGAATTATACATCAGCTGCATGTGGCGACTATTATTCTGTGTTACTCGTACCTTCCTGGCTTGTTGTATTCGCCGAGACAATTTAAGGTCTAACTGGGTAGATTTCTGCAGTCAGAACGCAATATTACTGAAAATATTCAGCACAACAATACGGTTACAGGAGCAACAGTCTGACGTTGAATTTAGTTGGGAGAGTCATCAGCTGCAGACATTCATCTCTACCTGGAAAAACACTCCTGGGTTTTGAAAATGAGAAACATATTTAGATGGAGGGTGTGGGCAGCCGAACTGGGCTCCAGTGGTTTCACCAAGTCTGGATGTGCAAGACATATGTTTGATGCTTTGCTGTACACTAAAATTAGCACACACACAAAAAAAAAAAAAGATCTGATAACTCCACAAAAATAGGAGAGAATGTTTGGAGAAAACTCAGTCCTTTAGTTTGTTGGAAATGTTCTGGAGAATGGAAAAGACAAGGATGCGTGCAGCGGTCGACGCCAACATCTGCTAGTGAGAAAACACACAGCCTTGCACGTGCACGCACTCCATCAAGCCGACAATGGATTTTCCAGAACACCTTAAACTGCTCCAGCAGCTAGAGAGCCTCTGGGGAGATGGAAGCGAACAAGAGGAGGGAAAGAGCGAGCAAAGCGGGAGGAGGGAGCAGGGAAAGACAGCAATCCGCGCATTCAGAGGCTGGCAGGCCGGAAATAAACACAACCTTCTGTATTCTGGCTGGTGGACGTGCTCGCATCAGTCAGTGCATGTGTGAGTGCTCGGCTGGAGAAGGTGGGAGGAGGTGGGGGAGACAGAAGGGGAAGAGGCAGAGCAGGAACAGCTCTCCAGAGAGTTGCAGAACACTAGGTTAGCGTGCAGCTGGCACGAGCCTCCACATCATTGCCAGCTGACTGTTTGCGCGCGCACGCCTTTGTGTCCATGAGCACATGCGAGCCCGTTTGGGTCCAAAAATATAAACGTGTGTGTGCTTGCTGTGTAATAATACAACAAAGGCTCTCACACCTACAGAGGAGAATTTAGCATCCAATGTGATGAGAAGACAGTTAACAGCGTTCAAGCTAAGGCTTGAGCTGGTTGGTTTTTCTTCCCTGCAGCATCGCTTAGGATTCGGGTTTTATGTTCTGGTGCTAACCGACCACTCAAGTTAGCAGTGGAATACAACCTCAGACATGTAAAACTTTATTTTGTTCAACCAATATTTGAAAAAGTTTGTAGAATAACCAAAGGGTGCAAAAAACTTCAGTAATTGTCTTCTGGATGTTTGCATCTGTGCTTTACATTACTGTTTATGAAATTTGCAACATCTTCCTGTGACCGTATTTTAGGGTGCATTCACACCAGCTCTGTTAATCCACTTTAATCAAAGTTTAGTTCATTTGGCAAGAAAGTCCAGTTGGTTTGGGGAAGTGTGAACACGTAACAGAACTCTGATGCAGACCAAAGAGGTGATCTATAATCCCCCTAATAACCGAGGTCTAGGTTCTATTGAAGTGAACTCTGACGTGGTTAGAATGCATAATGTGAATGCAAATGGATCGGGAATCACTCCAAAAGCAGGAAGTGAACTATAATGCACAGCATTCTGGGTGAATCCAATCTAAACAAATCCAAGAGCCTAACGCTAGTGGAGGAAATGGCTCATGAACTTTTGCCAAAGATAAACATAAATCCCTATACCTGCTAAAATCTGACGCCACTCCATTTTTGTTTATATTTTGTGAAAAAGGAAGTTGTGCTCAGTGTCTTCTTCAGACGTTCTATGTGGTTCCCTTCAGGAGTTCTTGGTGCAGCGCCACCAGAGGCGAGGAGGGGAACAGGTTTTTCAAAAGTTTTGGATCGTTTGACAGAGTGCACCGTGAAAGTAAACCTTAACAACTGAAAATACAAAAAAAATGCTGTAATTTTGGTCCCAAATCGAACCACCAGATAGTCTGTTGGACTATCTGGTGTGAAAACATCCTCAATTTATTCATTTCATTGGTTCTGGCAAACCACAGAATTTCAGTCATGATGTCTAAACTTTGACTGGGCCAATACAACTGGGTCAATGTGCTGTTGATGTCCCAGTTTGGACCGTCTGACCGGCAGATGGCTTCACATTTGACTCCAGAATAATTTGGTACACCAAGGAGTTCATGGTCAACTTAAAGAGCGCAAAGTGGCCAGATATCCATTTTTAGGCTTCACAGTTTTCCAGATGAGTTTTGTTTAGTTTTCTCCAGAAATTGTGCCATGCAATTTCCAATTTCTTTTTTCTTTTTTTCCACTCTCCCCCAACGTTTTCCTTTTTTTAATTTTTACAAAATGACCCAGTAAAACTTGAGGAATTGTTTCTGTGAGGTTGTTGCTGTTATTTTTCTTTCTTGGCACTGTTTAACACATGCTGCATGTAAACTGCCAAAACTCCTGATTACTGATAAACAATGCATTTGATTAGCAGAATCTGGACGTCACTATTATGGAAGCAGCATGAATTAACTTATTCTATGAATATTTTCTTATTTTTTATAAATACTTCCTCATACTTTTATAGGTGTGTGAACATTTAAGCATTTGTGAATGTGAATGGATGATTGACAGGGAGTTAAAAGTGTATTGCCCATCTGGGGTTGAAATTTCAACCTTAAAAGTACAGAACAGATGATTTTATGCATAAAACTTTAAAATCAAATTAATGTTTGTGGTCTGGATTCAAAAGAAATATTTAACATCTTGGGATTTTTGTAGCCATTTCTGGTTCAAAAAAGAAACAAAAAACAAAAGAACGTTTGGATTAATCTGCTGGCATCTCCTTTTATTTGCGGCGCTTGATTCAATACTTGCAGCTTTATCATTATATTACATTTTATCTTCCTTCAGCCATTTACAAAACAAAATGCTAATCAGTTAGCAGCACTTACCAGTTAAATTTAGATCAGCCAGTGGCGCTAAATCCACTCGATTGCTTTTAAATAAACTGTGAACAGAGTCTTGGATTATGCTTTCGCTCTCTGTGTTTCCGACTCTTAACAGATAAAGTGACTAACTATACAACAAGTGTGTGTTTTTGGCACCCAGTAGGTGTGGAGGTTTTCCTCTGATATCTGTGCCTGTTTCCTGGGAGAGGTCAGGCGGCTGTTCCTGTGACTAATAATGCTATTCTGGGTATGAAAGCAGCAGATTGGCACCTGCCAAGGAGAAAATGCTACGTGCTCATTGTGTTAACGCTGCAATCAGGGATTAATGCGACTCTACAGTAAACCCTCACATGATATTAATGTATTCTGCAGGTGTTGGCGAGGATGTGTGAAGATAATAATAATAAGAGGTGCCAGGCTCTTACCTGTGCAGCTGGATCTTAAGCGTGACCACGTGGTAGACGTCCTGCAGCATGTCGGCCACTGTGGCGTCCGGCGCGTCTGTCACGTACGACAGCGGGACGGGGTTCCACTTCCCCACCTGAATCATACCTGAGTGGATCACAGACACGCGACGTGGGTGAACAACAGATGTGGACAAGACAGCAAGCGCATCTAAGCATCTGAGCTAATTTAAAAAACAGTAACACGTGTGAAAAGTGCGAATAGCACCATGTGTAGGCACCCAAGAAGCATCTTGGTGCCATAATCACTCTCCGCTCCTCTTTATTTATTAGTGAAATCACAACAAGCATGTGCGAATTTCTCTTGACGCCGTCTTCAAACCTGCAGCAGCCCACACAGCAGGACGCGAAGAGGAGGAAGGCTCGCGGGAGAGCTGGATAAGGATGTGTGTGTGTGTGTATGTGTGTGTGCGTGTGTGTGTGTGAGATGGACAGGTTATAATAAAAGAGCATGCAAAGAGGCACCTTGAAACAGCCAGCCTAGGTCTGCATGTGCTCCAGTGCAATTAGTGGACCCTTTCCTCCACCTGCCTTCACCACCTACACTCGCTGTTTGTGTGTATAAATATACGCACTGGAAGTGTGTGCAGAGCATGCATGTGAAAACAGGCAGTGCGCCTGACCCACTGGAGACGTTAGCATCTCCTGTCTGGGATCAGTGTCAGGATGAAGCTGCACTGCAAAGACACAAAATCTTCCCAAGTACTTTTGTCTAGTTTCTAGTGCAAATACATTAATACACTTGAAATAGGACAAAACTAACTTACAAGTAACTTAGGAGCTTGTTTTTAGTCATTGATTCCTAAATATTGATGAAAAAGTATTAGTTCCACTGGTGGATTATTTTACTTATGTCTAGTATTTTCATCAATATTAAAATAAACTTGATTAAAAGTCACTTGTAAGTTAGTTTTGTCTTATTACAAGTAGGGCTGCTCCTAACAATTACATTAGTAATTGATTGTTCTATTGATTATTTGACGATTAATAGATTAGTCAGATAAAAATGGCACATTTTGCAAATTTTTTATTTAACCACTTAAGCTTTTTTTTTTTACACGATATTTGAAAAACATTAAAAGCATTTTTTCAATAAGAGAACAAATATCTTATTACCTAAAATGCAGTAAAATAGCATTAATTTGATTATTTGCAGAAAAGGATGCATCTGCAGCAAAAAACTATATTTCTAATATCAACATGTGAACAGCTCAGCCCTTTCTGCTTGACTTTACATTAATACAGATAATCTGTTTATATTTCGGATTAATAAATGGACAGCAAAAGGTGCTTAATAGATTTTTACAGAATTTGAAGCAGGTGAAACTAAAACTGACACTTCAGTTCTGGTAGAACACATTTACAGACAAAGACGATTTTTAATTTTAAATGCAAAATATGTGTATTTGTCCAGTTTTGTTTTAATTGCTGCCCTCAATAGGTTGTTCTTTCAACAAATGGCCATTTTTAATGATTAATAAACTACTAAATTAGTTGACGATTATTTCATTAATCGATTAATCACGATTAACCGTTTGCACTAGAAGCCAGATTTTGTGAGATTTTGCATTTTTTTTCCAGTGTACTGTAGCTTCAGACCTGCTATAGCAATGTTATCATGGTTACACGGTGTGTGAGCGTACAGCAGGAGCGTGTCAGGGTGACGGAGCGACCTCGGCGGCTACCTTTGGCCTGAGCTGCGGAGCTGTGGGAGTAGCCCAGCGACAGCAGGGCCATCTCGATGAGCTGGTTGAAGAGCATGTCCTTGCGCACCAGGACGAACTCGGCGTGTTCCTCCTTGCTGTCGAAGTCCATGGGGTTCTCGTAGTGCTCCACCACGCAGAACACGGGCAGCATGTTGCCTGACGACACACAAGCACAGGCGGGAAAGTGAGTGGGTTCCACGCTTCTCCACATGCAAACGCTGACCTTCAGCGTTCCGTCGGCAGGCTGAGATTCAGTGCCGATGATTAAGTTACAGTAAGTGTCGAGGGACTCGGCGGGAATGACTCGGCTGCCGCAGAACAGAAATGAACGTAAAGATGAAGGCATCGCTCATGTTTGAGGGAACAGCTTCTAATCAGAGGCACACACTTTTACCCTTTATTTCCTCCTGGTGGCATAGACATTGTTAACCTTTACAAGTACATGAGATGTAAATGTAAATCTGCAACTGTATCAAGTAGCTGCTCATAGCTGTGTTTGGAAGTCATCATCATCTGTACATCTGCAGCCTCTCCTGTTTTTTTAAGGTCTCCCATCTGGGGTGGGGTGTTGTTTTTGTGCGTTTTTGTGGTTTTCACAAACAGTTGCTCTCAAAAGTGTACACACCCCTATAAAATAGCAGGGATTGTGTTTTAAAAAGGTCTGACCAAGACAAATCTCTCAGTTTTTCCACACATTAAGGTGTATGCTACATAATTTAACCAAAAATACTTATTTTAGTTAGAAAGAATGAAAAAAAAACATCCTTAAACTAATACTGAATCTGATTATGCTTTAGTTAAAGCTATATATTACTCATATGTTGCAAAGGTATCAGTCAGGAGAAGGTTACAGAGAAATTCCACAGCTTTATAGGGACACTATGGCGCAGAGAAGGCTGATATCAACAATTATGGAACAAGACAGAAGTGACAAAAGGGAAATGTTTCTTCAAAATAAAGAAAAAAATGACAAAAACTCCAAACATTTCAGTTCATAACAACAATGACTGCACCTTAAGAAAATTTAAGATTAGTTTTTCAACTGAAATTCTCAGAAAAATGTAAACTTTTATAAAATGTGTTCTCATGCTCCATTCTCTTTGATGGCTTTCTTCTTCTATTCCATATCAAACCAAAAATAAATCTGAAAATAACTTTACGACGAGGCATATTATTTAGAGAAGTCATACTGGTTGTCAAAGGAAGCACAAAATGACTTATGGACAGCAATGAATTCATCCACAGAAAGTTTAGAAACGGATGAAACTCAACAGAAAAGAAGGAATTTTGTTGAAGCATTTAGAAACAAAAAACAGTTTTGTCAAGAGATCTACTGGAGAATCAGCAGTTCTAAACCTTTTATTTTATTTTATTTTGGATTAAATGCAACATTCTTTTCAAGAGAGGAAAAACAGAAATCATCTTTTAAACAGAATTAGCTGATTAGCAGTTTAGCTAGGTCAAAAAAATCTGAGCTGTTTCTGAGGGAACATGAATCAAAAGTTAGCTATTATCTGTAACATTGAAATATGTGAAAAATAAATGGTAGAAGCACAAAATGTGAAAAAATTTAATAAGAAATTTTGAAGATATGTTGCAACTTTTGCTCTTGAAATTGGCAGAAACTCTAATATCAGTGTTTCTCTATTTTGTTTATTAATGGCCACAGTTTACATATTTCACCAAAGAACTACAGCAAATTTTAAACAGATGAATTCATATACATTATTGTCCGTAAAAATGAAATCAGAATCAGCAGGTTGGACCTCAAAGTAAACCAGAAACCTGGATTAGCCGTTAAAGCCCAATCGGTGCGTCGCTACATAAAACATCCATTAAAAATCCTCCTTTCCTCTCTCTCCATTTGGGCACAATATCCTCCTTATTCACTGTCAAGGTACTGTGATTACATTTGCCTTTCTACTCTTTTGCTTGCCAACCCAAAATCATCTTCCCATGATGCAGCGCTTCAAATCCCGAGCCACCTCTGCGCCCCGAGGTTCACTCTTCTGTGTCAACAGTGGCTCTGCTGTTTTAAGCAATGAGCAATTCTTGTCCAAAGACTGAATTTTCAAATGTGCAAATATCACCTGATTTGGCGTTTCTGTTAAAATAACATCCCTGTAAATTGAAGAGTTGGAAAAGGGTAAATTTGGCCTTTTAAAATTGAAGAAGAGGAGGAAAAAGCAGAACATGTCGAAGCATTCTCGAAGCAGAGCGTGTTTACGAGCCGCTCCGTTGCTTCACTCGGCTGTCGTGCGGAAACATTTCTGTATGTTTATTGTCACTGCAGACAAAAATGATTCACTTTCTAATATTTTCCAATCCCAGGCATTCCAGAAGATGTGCACAGCTCTGGCAAAACAATCAATAAGCCGACAAAATGCAACGGAATGTGCTGAAAGAGCTGCTTTTCTCCTCCCCTGATTTTAATAGATAAAGATCTAACAATAAAGACTGCTGTGTAGGTTCATTTGGGGGATCAATACTGGCTTTGTTTCCAGGGATCCCAGAGAGGGCTGCGGTAAATATTGTTTCGGGCTCGGACACAATGCCCACTGTGGGCTCTCTGCGAAGCCTCGGAGAATCATCCGCCTCCACCGGCCGCTTCACCCAACCAAAAAAAAAGAAAAAGAGGAAGAACTGATGAGTGGGAAGAGGCGGAGGAGCGGAGAGGAGGCTCGGAGGAGCAAACGCGGTGGGAGGCCACAAGGAGCGGCGATGATGAAGGTGACAAATTAAACTCTCTCCAAGCCGGAGCGCAAACACGTACATAAAAAGCAGCGAATGAGAGCAAACGGCCCATACGAGGACGCACGCACGGCCGCTTTCCAAGACTTCCTGCTTCCCCGTTGGCCAGGGAAAAACTGAAGCAGCCAAACAAACAAACAGTTTGGGAGCCAAGAGCAATCACGGCCGAGACACTGCAAGTTTTTTGAATAAAAAAAGAAAAAACGATGGAAATTACCACTCTGCTCTGCAAAAGTATCCCTAAAATTCTGCCATAAACATATTGCAGTCAGGGTTTTGCAACAAGCGAAGAAATACCAATGGAGATGGATGATTATGCATGTTTTCTCTTTTTTGTTTCACAAATAAAAATGTGAAAAGTCCTCCTTAACTCTTTTACCCTCAAATAAAGCGCAATAAACAATTGAAAATAGCAGACAGTCATTTAACCTCAGTAAAAATCTGTTAGAAAACGCAACAAAACACATCATCCCCACTAAGAAACATAGTAGTGGCACCATCATGCTGTGGAGATGCTTTTCTTCAAGATGGTAAGAGATGATGGAAAGATGGATGGCTCTAAAAACAGAGCAACCAAAAAACATGAGACTTACCCTAAACATACCAGCTCCAACAGAATGACTGGGATTAAATTAATCTATCAGAATATTCCAGTAAAATCCAGACCCAAATCTGAAGATTTGAAATATGACGCTCACAGACACAACTCATCCATCCACGCCGTCCTTGAGCTGTTCTATAAAGATTGAGCCAAAATTTCAGTCTGCAGGGCTGCAAAGCTGGCGGAGAGATGCCCCACAAGCTTTACACGCTTAAGATCCACTGTTTCCATTATTATTATCATTATGATTTTTAAAAATCACAAATTATTTCACTTCCTTGCTACTTTGTGTTGGTGTATTGCATAAGAATATATTCAAATCTTTGTGTGTTAATTTGACAAAATGTGAAAAACATTCTCTCTACTTTTCAATGCTGGATAGCTTTTTCTATTATTTTCTTTTTAAAACATGACACCAGTTATTAAAACATTAAAAACCATATTTTAGAATCTCAATTTTCAAACTGAAACTTCTCAGTAAATAAATTTGAGAGTCACAGTTGTAGAGCTGCGCAGGAATATTTCTCACACGGCTCCTCTATTAGCTTTTGTTTGAGCAAATAGTTGCTGTGTGATAAATGAATGAGTGAGTGTGGAGACTAAACAGAAGAGGGTTTTGTTTTCTTTTTTCTACAATAAAGTTTAGGACGAGCGAGTGGGAGAGCATGTCCACTCAAGTGAGTATTTAATGGTTGAGTTAATCAGTGTTTAAATTACTTTGCTTCATTAATATGAATTTTAATTTTAATAATTCCTAAAAAAAAATCTAATTTTGACTGTATCTCTCTCTAAGTCTAGGCATTTATCGTGATAAATCTCTTATCAAGGTAAGACTTTGATTTATTGTTGTCGCAATAAATTTCAATTAATGATGTTTAAAACTCCCTAAAACTTTTATTTTTAGTGTTTTTCACCACTTGTTTCTTCAAAAAAGCTGTAAAAATGTCAGTTTGATTGCACTGCTTTCCAGCAGTGGGCATTTATCGTATCGTTTATCATTTATCATGATAACTTTCGTATCCCGATAAGATTTTTATTTATCATTGTCATGATAAATTCAAATTAATGATGTTTAAAAATCCCTAAAACAGTCCCTATTGTCAGGATTGTAAATTTTACTATTTTAAACACTGTTTGTTCAATAAAGGTGTGTCAATAGATATCAACAAATGTGAAAATAGGAATAAATGCAGTTAGCGTTTGTGCTACAAATCACATTTCTTTATGTGATTGTTGTCCAAAAGAAGCCTATTGCATATGGTTTGTTTTTCAAGAGAAATATCTGTGCTTGTTGGAGCATATTTACAAAAAGAAAAACGTAATAAATTGTTCTTATTATCATTATCAAAATAATACAACAAAGTATTGTGATAAAACTTTGCATTGATATCACCCCTATTTCTTTCATTCACATATTTTTTATAATTTGGTTCTTCTAAAGAAATATTTAACGATGTCCTGGGCAGGACAGTCTCGACAACAAATAAACTGTCCCAGAAATTATTATGATAAATGATAATATTGTCATTTTGAGACCATTTTCAACCAATATAATAATAATGATATAATAATGCAGGCAGATCGTCTCAAATATTACAAAAAAAACTTTCATTTCTAAACATTTTACACTGTATCTGGAAAACATTTAGATATTTAAAATAAATAAACAAAACAACAATAATTAAAATGGATTATGAAGTCTCTGTAACCAAAATTAAGTTTAAAACAAGTATTAATCATTCAGCTTTGACAGGGAAAACAGGCTAAAGTGGCAGGTAATGTACAAATAACTACTTTGTATTGGGTGTCAAATGTTTGCAATATTTTTCAAAATGTCAACTTTTCCACAATATTAACAATTATTATTCATCTCATTTCAATTCATCATGGGATTGATTGTTGCATTGCTTATTGTGACAGGCTCAGTCACAATAAGCTGTTTACTGATTTTAAAAAACATCTGAGGAAAAGTTGAATAAAAAGTTGACCATTTGCATTCTCTCCTACCTCTCTTGTGGCAGGCTTTCAGCAGGTGGCCAGCGGGTTTGTACGGGACCCCGGCGAGCTTGGCCCCGGCGCTGCCCAGCCTGGCCCGGCCCAGGGGGCTGCCGTTCTGCTCCAGCCGGGGCAGCTTGGCCGGCGGGGCCTTGGCTTCGGCCAGGCCGCCTACCACTAGCTCCGAGTTCTCCTTGCCCAGACACGACTCGCTGAGATGGTCCATCATCCTCAGCACCTCAGCTCACTATCACCTGGGGAGGGATAAACAGAAAGGGGGGAAAAAAAAGACATCAGCGGCTAATTTTTTTTGGATCATTTATGAAGATAATCTAATAAAGCTGCTGGAATGTTCATATTTTTTAATGATGTAACATTTACGGCTGTCCCGCCGGATACTCTTGAGGAAAAAAAAGGGTAACGAAGGTAGAATTTGCTGTGCAAACACCCGACATTGTTCTTGGTTGCATGCAGTGAAAACACCCAAGGTTCTGCAGAGCGTTGCAGGAAACTAACTCAATTCGGTGTGTGAGTCACTGCTTCGTGTGGCTTCATGCTGCAGCTTGGAGGGCAAAGGGAGGCGAGAGGCCGCGGCATCGCTCTGGTGCGACAGACATGTCGGCTGCTCAACAGGTGTGAACTTTATTTATAGGTTTTACAATGAAAGTGTTAATTTTAAAAACACAACAGTAACGTTTACGAGCCAGGGATGGCGGGGGGGTGGGGGGGGGGAACAAAAAAAAAGGTGGCTCGAGGAAAGTTCAGAACAGGCAACTGCTGACTCTTAATCAGTCATCAAAATTTTGAATGTGGAGACGCTGCATCACCCACAGGTGCTTCAAGAGCTCGGCTACAACTCAGCAGAATCGTGGTGAAAATTCAATCTGCCGTTTGTTGAGGTGGAAACGTAATGGTGCATTCAGGTTAACGGGAGCTGATGGACGTGAGCTGGAATGCTCAAAGAGTGAAAAGGGCAAAATCATCCACCCCCATGCAAAAAAGATCATGAACTCCCCCATTCATAGCATGCAATGAGGCAAACTAATTTGAGGAGGAAGGGGAGGAGGGCAGAGAGGAATCCAAACCCGGATGCCGTCCAGATCCAGGTCAGGATTTTTAAATGACCTTAAAACACAAAACAGGAGCAAAAGTTCAAATCACATTCTAAGAGTGGACTTATGCAGAAATGGAGTGAAGTGCAATGAAAACCCGCATGCAGAGTTGCAAAGAAAAAAAACAACAAAAAACAAAATAGTGCAATAATTCAATCCTGACTTATGCATCTCAGGTTTTCAAGGAGTTGGTTGAAACTAAACACTGCCTCTTTTACACATGGCAAGTGACTAATAAGCTTTATAACAGGTTAAAACATTTTAAAATCCACCGTGTGATTCACTTTTCTGGTCTACAGGCAGCAGCAGCATTTTTGGAGAAGCAGCGAATGCCTCATTGACTTTTATTGACACCTGTACAGACAGGAAAATAAAAGGCACACAGCTGCTGAGTTTTTTCTCTCTTTTTTTTTGGCAATGTTTGGACACAAATCTGTTTTATTCTGTTGGTTTTTTAAAAACATAAATAAAGAGATAATTCACCTGTATTAGTCTATCAGTGGCATGCCCTATGCTCGGTCATACTGAGATAACACACCAACCTGAATCTGAGAACTTCAGCACTGGAGAGCATAAAACACCGCCTGGAAAACGCGTCTCCTTCAAGTTTAGCCAGGGTAGAAAAATATTTCTTTTTTTAAAACAAGAAAAAAAAATAATAATAAAAACAACAACAACTACTCCCGGGTCCTCTCTCCTCAGTCGGACTCGCTCTCCGTGTGCATGACAGCGGGGAGGTTGTGCTAAAAAAGAATCAGTGTTGAACCAGACGCTTTCTCCGGCTCTTCTTGGCAGCGCAGCGGACAAACAACAACAACAACCCGGCGTCTGTGTGCCACTGCGAGGGACGACGAGGTCGAGATGGACCGCGATAGGCGAACATTGGTGAGCGGTTATGTCTCTCTGTGTGAGTGCCGGAGCCCCTGAACGTTAGCTAATTCCGTCCAGCTGGAGGAAACAAACGGCAGAAAAAACGGAAAGCGGTAAAACCGGCGACATTTAGCTTCATAAAGTGGAGCGGGTTTAGCCGCCTCCAACCGCCGCTGCAACGGTTACAAGTCAAGAGGCGACTTCGGCTCTAGTTCCGCTCCGCGACATCCAACACCGCCGCCGAGCAGTCCGGATAGCAGCCGATAATAAACCCTCGATGTGGACGGATACGAGAGCAGCCCCGGCGGTAGTGATAGTAGGAGGCGTCCTGTCTGTTGGATGGGGTATTGGCGTCCGGACGGAGCTCCTCTTCTGTTTCTCTTTCTTTCTTTCTTTCTGTCTCTGCCCCTCTCACTCCGTCTCTCCCTCTCTGTCCCCATTAAATTATTAGTTGTATTGACTCATCACTCCCCCCCTCACTGCTCTGCTCTCCTCGCTGCTGGTGCTGCCTGCGCTTTCCCCCCTCTTTCTCCTCCTCATTTCCAACAGCGTGGCGGAGGAGGGGTAAATTTATTTCTATATCGTTATTAGGTGGGGGTGAGAAACATTATAAAGCATGAAGCAGAGCCAGGGTGAGGTATTAGCGAACTACGCGACCCGCTTAGTGACCCTCAGAGGCCAGAGGGGGGCACCCAAGAGCACTTTAATTCTTCCAAAAGCATATTTTATTACTTATTTGTTGACACTGTCACTCTGTTGTGACCATATGGTATGAGACTGTGAAAAAATTTAGCTCCTCTGCCTTCATTGCTATCTATAAACAACCAATCAGAGCCAGGAGGAGGGTCTTGGTGCTGTCAATCACTCTCGATGTAGCGCTGCAGCCTCAGGCTAATTAGCATGGCCAGCAATGACTGTGGTTTGCTTGTAACTGTAAGTTGTTTCTCCGTCGTTAGCACATTGAGCAGCGAGTACATGAGATTGATTGACAGCACTAAGACCCCCCTCCTGGCTCTGATTGGTCGTTATTGAAGCATTTCTTCATCCAGCAATAGTAGCTCAAGGAGAGGATGGTGGAGGTCGATCTTTTCACAGATTATCTGTCTCATATTTTTGTTGTCAAAACATGGTGATCGTTAACAAATACGGAAGAAACATATTTCTAAAAGTTACATATTGAAGCTTTAAAGGGATAGCTCACATTTTTTAAAGTGGGCTTTTCTCAAAAGGTTTTACAGGCGTGAGGCAGGGCCGGCCCAGGCCTTTTTGGGGGCCTAAGCAGATTTTCATTTAGGGCCCCACAAACCAACATGCTTTATCACTGCTAAGCTATTCAATGTGTATAGCATACCTTCTGTCATGAGCATCATTAATATTTACCCTACATCATACCAGTGTTATTATGGCTGTTGATTGTAACCTTACATGAGTACCAAACTAAAATAAACATTTGGATTTTGAAATGGAGAGTGGTGTTTAACTGTGTCAAACAGTAACTTCACCTGACATAAACTAAATTTACAGTAAACAAGTTAATCTAAGTCATTCATAAGTCTGTTACAACAGCAAGATTGTGAAACTAAAAAAAATTAAAAATTAAAAATTAAAGTTCGCTGCCAGAGAAGTAAGCTAGCAATATTTAAAAACAAACAAAAAAAAAAGTAGAATGACAGACGTTATTCTTGAGAAACTCCTTCCTTTGGAAACACCTACTTTGTCTGCAGACATGCTTCTTTAGGTTTGAGTTAAATCAATTTAACAAGTGAAACTTCATTATCATATCGTAACTCTTTTTTTGTTCGACTATTACAGCGTACAGGTCATGAAAACTCAAAATTCAGTTTTAAAAATTATAATTTTGAATCTGTCGGGCTAATCAGCTAATTAGCCCGTGTGCTAACAGAAATACTTCTGGGAGTGTATTTTATTTGTTCTGGTGTTTCACTGTGATAATAAAAATAATATATGATTTAAAGAAAATAACAAAAAATAGAAATAAGTGTTTTGTCGCATTTCAGTAGACTGTTATGATTATTTTCTAAAAAATAAATCAACTAAACACATTTGCCTGTGTACAGTAATGAAACATTAGGAAAGATGGAGTAATAAATTTGTGTTTCTTATGAAAACATGGGATATAGTCTTGTACAATAAAGCATTTAGTTAATCAAATAAAAGATGTGACTATTATAAAAATAAACGTCTTTGTTTTGTTCATGATCAGTCCACCAGGGGGCGTATTGAACAGTTCCATAAATCATTTCGCCTGAATTATAATCTTCAAACTAAATTCATCAACTATTATTCAGTAAGAGAATTATAATATTCTCGTATCCTGTTGTTCTCTTATAGTGTTTTAAATAATGTAGATAAATATGGTATACTTTGTTTATTAAAATTTTAAGAATAATCCAGAAATATTTCTTATAGCGCTTTCTGGACAGATTATGCGCTCAATATTTGTTTGCCGCCATTTTTGCATGAATTCATCGATGCAGCGTGGCGCGGAAGCGATTAGCACGTAGCAATGCTAAGGTCTTAAAGAATCCCGCCCAGGTTGATTTAACGGCGGCCTTCACCTCTTCTGCATTGTTAAATCTGCAATCTCTCATTTTTCTCTTTATGGTACTCCATAGTTTCTCTGTGAGGTTTATGAGGTCAGTGAGCTGGCCAGTTAATGCGACGCTCATTAAAGCAGCTACTGGTACTTTTGGCAGTCCTGCTGGAAAATAAAATCAGCATCTCCATAAAGCCAGTGGAGGGAAAGTATGAAGTGCAGAAAAATGATGCCAGAGACTCCTCTGAACTGAGGATACGATGAAAACACAGTGGAGCAACACCAGTGGGTGACACTGCTCCACAAATCCCCACTGAAACTGGAAAATTTCACACTGGATCTCAAGCAACTTGGGTCCGATGCCTCGCCACTCTTTCTCCAGACTCTGGGAACTCAAACTGAAATGCAGAGTTTTACTTTCGGTTCAGTTCAGTCCTTTTTTCCTAAATACGTCAGAGTGGTATGACACATGAAGCATTGAAGCTGCACTCCACAATTTGTGAATCTCAATCAAATTCTTTATTGGGCAGTGTTTCATAATCCCCTACCACAGTTTTTCCTTCCACTAAGCTTTCCACCAATATGCTTGAATGACTTTTGGTGGCTTACCATCATGCCAGATAATGGTTTTTGTGTAAGCCACAATGTAACAGAGTTCCGTTTTTATTGGCACTATGCAATATTTAATTTCTGAATTTAGGGTTGCCGTTAGCTCTAAGCTACAATCTTTAAAATGAACCAAAATAAACACCTAAAATCACACTGTATGAGTTTACATAATTTACTTGATGAATTCAAGCTGACATAAATGAACGTTTTGTCCTGATATTCTAATTTACACACCTTTATGTCTTAAAGTAATTTTCTTACAAGGTTTCTTACATCAATTTACATGAGTTAGGAGGCAGCGTGACTGGAATAATCTTCCTATTTGAAACAAATACTCAGAATGTAAGAGTACTGGATTTGTAGTCTGATATGAAAGTAAAGCAGAGAAAATGTTTTTACTAAAATTTAATTTATACATTTTTAAACTGCCTTACTTTTCTTTTGCGATGTTTTTCTGATTGGTGATTATTTGTTCCGTTCTCAGTTAATGTTTCACACCAGAAGAATATTGGCGGCGCACCGCCTCCAACCTCCATTTCCTGTCTACATAGTTACTGGTTTCACACACTTGACACAGTTTAATGGTTCTTGAAATAGTTTTCAAATAAGCTAACGCGTTTTTGAGACTAAAAGTTGCTTTTCACACAGTAAACATAACTTTTGGTTTTAGCCACTTTCCAGATTAGCACTTTATTCTTTACTTATACTAAATAATTACGTGTAGGAAGTTATACACTGCAGATAACATATTAACTGCTTTTATGAGAACCCCACTGAAAAATACTGAACTATATCTGGATTTTCTAATTTAATAAGAATAAGCCTGACTTTTAATCAGCTTGTAATTTTGAGATTGTAATCGTAAACAGTTTTAAAATGTTAAAAAAAATATTTTAAAGCAGGTAGGAATTTGAGATTTTCCTGGCATGATAACCTAAAATTACTAAGGTTTTATATTTGCTCAGGTAGTGAAACTGAAATGTAATCTATAATCTAATTGATTTTATTCAAAATAAGCAACATTTATCCATACTGTTGCTAAAATAGTAAAACATTGATAAATGCATCTTTAAGAACGTTATCATTCACATTTTTACACAGTACTATGCAAAATAGAACAAACACCCACTAACATTAGTAGACAATTTTAAGTTTTTAATGTGGAAACTTAAAGTTTCTAACAAACTAATATTCCCTGTTTAATTAGTCAGGCTGTCTGCTGAGGTAGCCAGGCCAGTGCCTATCTGGAATGTTGCTACTAAAAGGAGTAATGTGTGTTTATATTTTCTGACTGGATAATTTGTTTTTCCTGTAAGCGTGGGAAAAAACAAACTGTCTTTTTCTAAATTGCTGAGATGCAGCGTTTAGCTAGTAGAGCCGGCAATATGACAAAAACATTTGCAACATTTTTACAGTATAATTTATGTCTAAGTTTTCTTTTTTCTTTTCAGAAAAGGAATCTGACAGTGATCATTGTATGAACAACTTCAATGCAAATACATGTACGTTGCACCAAAAGGCTAGTTTTCATAATAAAAAACTATTAATTTAATGTGATTTATAGACTGTATTACGATCTTCTTTGCTTTGGAAGATTGTCAACTCTTTCAAAAGCAACACAATCAGATATTGACTCCTAGTGGTAAATATTAAATAAAAGATTGTCTTATTTGTAAAATACCAAGTTAAAACCAGTTTTTTTCTACAAGATTTAGCTGTGATTAAACCAGTTTTGCACAAGTGACTATAAATAACATAAATATGTGAGCATAGATGCTCTGACGTTTCACAACATGTGAATCATCGCTGCAGGAATTTATGTTATTATACTTATAAAACAACATACTGATCACAATTACATTACACATTCTCCACAATTATTATCTGACCTTTCTGTGATGTTAGTGCCAGAGGAATAAAATCAAGATAACGCTGAAAACATAGACCGCCTTCTTTCAAATGCCACTCTGCTACGGTTAGCTAGCCTGCATTGCTAATGCTACTGCATGAACAGAAATTGGACGGACAATTTTAGTCGCTTTAATTTTGTTCCCTCTTTTCACAATAGTTAAATATTATTAAATATTTAATTATATTTTACAAAGATCTTCACTTATGAATAAATACAGTGTTGTTTAACTGCTTATTTTTGCTTTAATTTTGTAAAATTTCAGTTGCATTAAGCTGCCTTAGCAATCAACCATCACAAGGTGAATTCTTACACAAATTATGCAATAAACACTCTCCATAGTTTTGCAATTATGTTTCCATAACGGTACTAATCTAATAGTTTATAAAAAATCTCAATAAGTAATTTATTTGTTACTTGTAGTTTAAGAGTTCAAGTTAAAGCTGGAGTTCACTGCTAGCTTACCAATTAACTATAAAACAATTAGTATGGAAAGAATGCATGACATAAAAGTTGGTGACTTCGTGTTTTTATGATGTAAAGCACTTTGAAAGGCCTTGTTGCTAAAATGTGCCATACAAATAAAATTTCATTGATTTGATTGAAAAGAACAATTCAATTACGTGTGGTGGCACTGTGGTGGCCAATTCAGTGGGTCCCTGGCCCCCCATATAACCTTTGTCCGCCCCTGGAAGAGAGTGAATGTGTATGTGAGAGAAAGAGACCAACAAACAGCCATTTGTTTGGACATATTTCTCAAAAAAGTTGAGTTAGAAAGAAAACACATTTCACTCACATAAACAACTATAAAACCCTAAACACGCGCACACACTCACACACACGCACGCACGCACACACACACACTGTCGGTGTGATTTCAGCTTTTTAATCAGCTTGATTAGAGTAAGGCGGTCCTGCATTTATTAGTGGGCAGCAGCACAGATGCTCTCACACACACACACACACACACACACACAGACTCCAAATACCTCAATCTATTAAGACTGTGTGTTATTTTCATGCTTGTTTCATTCAAACATTTTTCTATTTTTATTTTACCTGCATTTATTGTGCAAAGGTGGCCCAGAAATAGATTTCCATGAGCCAAACATTGAGGAAAATGAGCCACCTTAAAGCTACGATACATATTTTATATTTTGCATATATCCAAGTTTATGTTTACACGTTATTGCATTAAGTTAAACTTTCTTTCATGCAAACATAACACCTTATAAACTTTAACCTGCGCTCTCCATTATGTCAAAGTAGATTATCCCAAAATATAAGGCAGGATAATCTCTGTTGACGTTGTCAACAAAAGTCTGAACTGTCAAACATTCAGAAGGACAAAACGTTCAGAGAGCAGCTGGTCGTTGATGTTGTTACTTGTGCAATTATTTCAGAAGCCTCAAAAAAAGTTAATCTGTTGAAACAGACAACAGAAGCACTGATATACTGTTTGTATGTAATTAAAAGGTGGGTTTATAATAACAGTTTACTGTGGGATTATTAATGCTGAAGATGTGCATGCTCAGGTGAGAAAAAGCATCTAAAATGTTGTTTGTTATGTGTTCTTATGATGTCACGCAAATCTGTAACCCATGTAAGACGAGTGCGCTTTCCTCCCTTAATTGCTGCAACAAATGAGAGGTGAGAAGCCGCGTCTGTCCAGGTCGCGCAAGAACAAAAACAGGAAACCAACAGAACACAGGAAGCCTGCGCACCTATCACAGCGTCAGAACCAGAGGCTCTGAGGCGACCTCGCAGGTCAGGCGGGTACGAGTCGCTTCGTACATGTCAATAAATCTTTGCAGGGCACAAAACGAGACCTGGGGGCGGGGGGCGTATAAATCAACTCAGAACGAGGAGGAAGCACTTGAGTCAGCAAAGAAAGGAACGCGACGTGATGACTGTAAAGAAAGGCGGTCAGTTCTGGAGTTGAGATGCAATTAAACTTAATTTGAAAGAGAAACAGGTACAGCAACAAGATGCAGATAAAGTAATACTGAGCTATATCATCAGCCACATGAGAAACCAAATCATTGTTCCGCCCACCTCTACTGCGGGGTCAAAAGTTTGTTCACCTGCAAATACGTTTGTAAAAGGCAGAAGAAGGCCGACACTTTTAAACGGAAAAACTACAATGTGAAACTCACCTTTCGGACCCGTGATGGAACAATGGCGTGGTTGACACCTGGTTCAGTGTGAAGTTTTGCGGGGGCGTCTGAATTTAAAACGGAGACCTACGACTGTGGCTTTCTTTGAAAGGAAATGGAAGGAAGACTTTTTTTAGACCCCCCTCCCGACCAAAATGTCTACAGTGACGAACCGAGGTCGCCACACAGATTCACCTATCAATTCTTATCTCGACCATGCTCAGGGTTTCAGAAAACTGCCAACACTGTAAGCTAAGCACAGCTGTGGTGTGCAGTGTGGTTACACGGCTGTGCTGTGTGCCGTCGCAGACCAGAATCAACTCGTTTTCAGCACCAGGTGAGACATTTCGATCAGAAAAAGGAGCGATTTCAAACCTAAAATCCAAACAAGGCTGAAGTTCTTTCAGGATAAAACATCTACATGCAGCTCTGAAAAAATACAGAACAACAGCAAATGTTTACTTTCTCTGATTTTTGCATTTTGAGGCATTTAAGTAACAAAAACAGGCAACAATTCTTCCAAATTTTACATAAAAGTGTTGACATTTTTTGCAGATTGTGACAGACGGACAATAGACTGAAATAAGTGGTGGGCGGTGTGGACTTAAAGTTTTATCACAATATTTTCTGGTGACAATAAGAACTATTCATTACTTCTTTTTTAGGCCTGACAACATCTCTGCATTCAAAACCCAACAAATGCAAATTCTGCTCGAGAAAAATTGTACTTCGTTTCTTCAGGCCACGAATCACATGAAGAAGTCTGATTTGTGTCACAAAGTTGCTCACAATTATTGATATCTAATAAATAAATAAATAGTGGAGAAAATAGTAAAAACCAACAACCCAGATACCTTTGGGGGTTCTTGAATATTAGCTGGAATGTACTGTAACAATGATAACTTAAAATTCTCATCATGACAAGAAATTTATCACGATAAATGACAAACGATACGATGAATTCCCACTCCCCCCTCAAACAGAAAGTAAACACTACACTAATTACTTAAATTTGATTTCATGCAGCTTTATTTATTTATTTTTTTTGCATATCTGCTCCAGTTCATCACGCCCTCTGCATCTCCCGTTTTGCGGTACCTCGACTTTCACAGCACTGCTGCAAGAAACATCACGCATGTTCACATGTTTTCCCACGTTTGACGTCTTCTGCAGGTTTTTCTCCCCCCCTCTTACGCCCCCTTTCCTCCCGGCCACTCTCGGTAACCGAGCGACGGTGAAAAGCAAGCCATTGTCGACAAATGCTCTTTTTCTCTCTGGCATGACGCAAACCGCCGCAGTCATTTTCCACAGCGATTGTCGGGCGCCATCAGAGAGAGAGCGCCGATAACCCCTGCCAGGCCTTGGCACCAGCCAACAGGTGCCGCCACTGCCAGGCGAGGCTTTGGCACCGAGCGCGGCTCGCGGAAACCCTCTGACATCCAGAAGGGCACAGATTTGCACTGAATGCACCACTGAATCAACACTGCTGATTATCAATTAACATATAGCGGTTTTTGTATCTCGCAGAAAAGAGGAGCAAAAAAAAAAGGGCTTTGAAGCAGAGAAAGCTGGTTTTAAAACATACTAGTCTTGTGCTGTCATAATCACGTTCTGAATGCAGATTTAGCTCTGTTGAGGCCTCTGGACTGCGCAGGCAGGATCTTTTTTTTCTCTTTTTTTCATGCCTGATGGCCACATTTGTAAAGACGTCATGAGAAATGACAGAATATCTGCACCACCTGCAGAGTGTGCATTATCAAAGGTAACGCTTATCTGTGTATCACATTTGGCCTGCTGAGTAAAAGCCTCACGTTTACGTCTCATTAAGCCCATTTCTTTAAAGAAGACACCAACAATCAGCACACAAAGGAGGGAGAACATGACTAAGAAAACACATCACAGTTGGCTCGGCGTCGAGGAGCGTCTTTATTTAGCGAGTCACGCGAAGCCGTGCCGCGCCGCCGCTCGCAGCACGTAGGTGTCTGTGATGTCTTCATGCTCGCCACTTGTGATGCCTCTAATGGGCATTAATACGATTATTTGCCTCCTAATACAAATTAGTCTGAGCGGCAAACACAAACAGCATGGGGGCTAAGCTCCGCCACCGGTTTCGACTCTGTAGCGTCTCCCACAATAACGCAAACATAATGGTGTTATTTATTAGAGGCTGCGGAGGATTTTAATAAATCCGTCGAGGAATGTGTCAAAAAGACGCCTCTGTGAGTGGGGGCGCAGACGAGCCTCAGACAGACACTGAAAGTGGAAATAAAGTCAAATAAAACTGAACAAATTGAGGAGGGGGGTTTCTCTTTTTGAGGAAATTTGATCTAGAAAAGTAAAAAGAAATCCCATAAAATTCAGAATTATGGGATCCAATTTGTTCTTATTGAAATACTGGCACTGCAAAATCACACTTTGCCTACTTTCTACTGCAAATACATTGTATACTTGAAGTAAGACAAAACTGACTTAAAAGTAACTTTCAGTCAGATATACGAGTTTGTTTTAAGCAAACAGTTCCTTTAAATTCATGAAAAAGTACAAGTTCCACTGGCAGATTATTTCACTTACAACCCGGGAAAAATACTGTGAAATAATCTTCCTGTTAAACCATCAGTATTAAGGAATTATTGACTTAAAATAGCTTCAATATCTTGCAGAAAAGCTACTTTTGTGATTGTTTTGCCTTATTTCAAGTTTACTGAAATATTCACACTTGAAACTAGACCAAGAATACTTGGTAAGATTTTGTGTTTTTGCAGTGCGTCTTCTCAGAGAGTTCTATAAAACTCCCCAAAAATTATAAAACACACTTCCTTAAAAAGACTTTACATGTTGTGGATGCAGATAAGCAACTAGAACCATCTGAAAAGACGGTGATTTTGATCATTTATGTCCATGTTGTGGTGCTGGAGGAGGCAGAAAACAGGAACAAGGGGGGCATGATGAACCGAGAGTCAGCTCCTGAGTCTTTAATTGTTTTATAATCACATGAAGAAGACAGAAATAGCAGCGAAGCAAGTGGTCTCCTCCTCGGGTCAGCTGACATCAAGGCCTGACGCCGCTCGGCCTCCGCCTGCCGCGCTGCGCCGACAAACACCAGAACCGTTAGCGCTGGAAGACGAAAAGACAACAACAACGTTCTCACACCGCAAACACTCTGCTTCTCAACAGTCACCCCCCTTTAAAGTGCGCGGCGTGCACTGTACACGCTGCAACTCCCACGCATGTACACGAACATCCGCTCGGCTCCGGCGTGCAGGCTGCGCCGCGCCTCGCCTCTCCGAACGCCTCAAAACTCCTCTGAAATCAACCTGTGTCCGAACCGGCCCGCTCTCAGCTCTCGCTTTATTAGATTACAGAACCAATTAGCCGCCAGACAATCAACAGGCATCAGAGGCGGAGCAGTTTCTTTAACAGAAAATGACTTTTCTGCCACTGCAGACCGGACGGGTCGGCCTTTCACATGACCGAATAATCAAACTCTAATTTCTGCCTCGTGGATCGCAACAAATAAACAATTAATACAGCCAGACGGGCGGTGAAGGGAGGGGAGTGTCTGTGTGCGTGAGACGGAGGATGAGGAGCTGGCTTTGTGAGCGAGGGGTGAGGAAGGTCAGCATGTCCTACTGGGGGTTTTTAAACAGAGGAATCCCAAGGGAAAGAGTTGCAGGTGAGCCAGGAAGTGACGCCTGACAGAAACGAAGGCAAACTGCTCCTAATAAGAGTCTCTTTCTGAAAGATGCGCCTCTTTATCTGTGTTTTTTTCTGTGCAGATTTAATCCCTCGTCACAGGATAAATCATCCATCCCCTGACGAACAAAACAGTTGTTAAGGAAAAGTGTGTGTGTCAGGCGGAGAGAATACAGTGTGTTGAAATTGTTTCATTGGGGTACGTGGGTGGGTATTAACAACCTGATCTTAGCGGGATGCGCTTTCCTCCAAATCGCTCCTTTTTTTTCCTCCCCCAAACAAAGGATTCTGGAAAAACCTACACAGATTGGATAAAGACAAGCCGCACAACAAAAGACAATGTGGTTAAAAAAAAAAAAAGGAAGAAGGGAAAATATATACGGTGGGACGTGTAATGTGATTTGAATCGTGAAAAACTTGCATGCACGCATCCTTTAATTGCAGGAAATAAGAAGCAGGGAGAAAAGAAGGCGAGCAGGAGGAATGTCACTTTGGAGGAGCGTGACGAAACCGAGATGACGGACTCGGAGCGCGACTCGCCGAGCCCATTCTGAGGACGCCGAGACAATGTGAGGCTTTTATCAGCAAGCCAAGGAATCTGGATCAACAGTATGCAAAACATACACCAAAATAAATGCAACCAAGCATGTTGCAACAGCAGAGCCTCGCTCGTTTTTTTATGCTTCCTATGAAAAAAAATAAAGTTTCACATAATGACACAATGAGCTGCAGCTCCTGATGCAGTCAGGGTGGCATGTCTGTATCTGACAGCAGAGCTGCTGCTGGTGTCAGGGGGGGGGGGTGTTGGTATCTTTCATTATTTTCAGCCCAGGAATGCAGCAATCACTATTAACTCGCCAAGCGCCAAGCTTTTTTTTTTTCTTTCCCTTCTCCACAAACTAGCTGCAACATGCCGTAGATGAGGTTTGTGTGAAGAAAATCATTGTTATCTTTCTCCTCTATTAGCAGTCTGACAGAGTTGTTTTACACTGAGGAGCGTGCACACACCGAATCCCCAAAGAGCCACACATTTAACACGAAGAAAAAAAAAAAAAAGAAGCGAGACAGGCCTCTTATTTACTGGCGACAGTCTAATAAATACACTTGCTGGCGGCTAAAACAGGTATTTACTCCACTCCCTACCGCAGGTATAATTTCACTGTTTGCTGAGCTGTTATTTTGCCACAGCGATAATTATCGAGGTGGCAGAGAAGGACGATTAATGGTTTTAGACGAGATATCAGCCTCAGCTCTAAAATCTCTGCAAACACCAGAGAGATGAAGGGGAACATGGAAGAATTTCAGGAGAAGTCTCAACTCAGAGAGGGAGACGGAGGCGGAAATTTAACATTTTTTGTTGAAGCTTTTTCTTCTTGTTTTTGTTTTTAGCTTGATTGAGATGCAGCAGCCATTTGAAGTGGAATCAGAATCAGCTTTTAAAATACTGAACAGTCGGTTTTTAGAAAAGGAACAAATCACAGCCAGCAGCATGTATGTTGATGCAGGTTTTTAGTTAAAGAAAAATCAAATAAAGCTTAAAAACATATGATTTGATGCATAAATCTAGATTATGTATTAAATTCATTACTTCTAATAAACAGCACACAGCTCTTTTTTTCCCTCTTTAACGTGTCAAAATCCTTAGAGGAGAAAAAAACCCTGATCCACATGTCAAATACATATTTTAAAAAATCTAATTTTCCTTTTTTATATCCATTAATTGCATTTAAAAATGTATGTTTTCTGTCTGTAAGCGCATCCACTGACGGCATGCACTTTAAGTTTGACTAAAACCACGTGAAAATCTTGAGTATAAAACAAGTTTTAATGATTTAATTTAGAAATTTCTTCATTTTTACTGATGGATTCTAAACTCTGACGTCTATCACTAAACCTGCAGCACATTTTCTGACTCTTATGTTATAAAACTCAGAAACAAAATAGGACTTAAAAGAAAATTGGAAATTTTAAGTCTACTTTTTCAGAACTGCAACACATCAAGCATAAAAAGAAATAAATACACTGCTGGTTCTTTTTTTTTTTTTTTAAATAAAAGGACTACACTTTTAATGAGTTTTCCTCATTCAAAACCAGAACAGCAAATAAAAACAGGAATCAGTTTTGGCCTGGAAAACCCAGACGTGTGCATCTCTACTTCGAGGTGTGAGTTTGGGAACAAATAAAACAAAATAAAATAGAAAACAGAACCAAATGCTGGGCTTTTTAAATTTTTGTTTTGTCTTGTGTTCACTAATTAGTCCCTCGTGTTCACGGGGACAGACTTCACCGTCTCCTCTGGAGCTCAGCAACCATCAGATGATCCCCAAAGAACACGGTCCGAACCGATCCCAAACGCTGGCTGGGATCACGGCTGCACAAACGCCTCGGCGCACATCACGAGCCGACTTCCTGCTCGTACACTACTACGCTACAGTAAATGCAACGTGCTCTGGTTTCGATTAGTCGTAATGAAAACAAAACCAAGACGGTGAAGAACAAAGGTTGTACCTGCAAGTTAAAAGAAAGAAAGAAAGAAAGGTGGAAACCCCGCAATTGTTTTCCCGAGATCAGCCCGCTGACTGTAAATCACAGAGCGGTTATTGTAAGAAGAGAAACGGGATTTCATCACACGGTTAATAAGCTGTGGCAGATGTTTTACTCTCCGCCGCCGCCGCGTCGTTGTGACCTGGCAGTCATGTTCAGCCATCCTCATGTTCTGATTCTTATCATTCCTGCCAAGCAAGTTTACAGATTTCGCCAAGCATGTTGACGTGTCCGCCTGGGGACACGTCTATCTGCGTGTGTGCGCGTGTGTGTGTGTGCACGTGTGCGTGTGTGTGTGTGAGGAAGAGATGCAGGTTTGTGCCACTTTCCCGACCACAAACTGATAAAAAGTGGTTGAAGAGGAGCTCTCTCTCTCAAAGCCGAGGAGTAATACTGAGAAGTTGTTCTTCTCGAGGCTTTTCGCCTTTGTCAGAAGACTATGTTACAAGAAGTGACACATGGCAAGCCTGAGACAGGAAAAGGGCTGTTTGTGTTGGTGTGTGAATTGCTGCTCTCAACGGTACTGACCAGATAAGCCGCAGCACCTTGAGCTGCCAGAGATCTGCAAAGATAAAAGGAGAAAAATCACCGGTTCTTCGCCATGATCCGTTTTCTCACATGCAAAAGAAAGTGCCACGTTTTATCTCACCGGTGCACGTTCGCTCGCACGATTATTCATGAAAATCCCCGACTAATAACCCAATCTGACACATCTGCTCGGGTCTCTGAGTCATTGGGTCAAACCTGCATTTCTGCTGACGTCTATTTATGAGCGATCTTGATTAAGCCAGTGGCCGAGCCGCTGCCTGTGTGAAATGTCAGCTTTTTTTTTTCTTTTCTTTTCTTTTCTCTAAAGGAGCAGAGAGTGAAACCTTTAAAAGGCTGCAGACCACAGAGCAGCGGTGCCCACGCACAACAGAAGACGGCAACACACACTCCTATCTGCCTGTCAAAAAAAAACACACACACACACACACACAACCTGCACAGTGTTCTGGTTGTTAATTCATCCGCACAGCCACAGTGAGATGCAGCATCTCTGCATCTCACTGGACTCGCTGACACCAAGTCAGACTGAAAAACTTTTACTGCCGTGACATTAAATTAAAAAAAAGTTTGACTCAAGCAGCGAAGAGAAAGAGTGAGCAGAGGAGAAACGATGAGGCGAGTCCAGGACGCATAAAACTTAAGTTGTAAATACAAACATTTACTGTCTTTCCACATAAACGCTGTTATTAGTTTTCTCTTTGCACATGAATGTCAGTATGCTTAAACACTAAAATATCAAAATATCCTTCACTTGTTTGATCTTTTACCCCCCCCAAAAAAACTCCACATTAGTTTTACAACTGACCTGATTCAATAAAATCTCTTGAAAATGTAAACATCAGAATCCGTCCTCTCTTTTCTACAAACAGCAGCATCACTTCTTCATCTTAAAACTCAAAATTTGACTCATTTTTTTTTTTGCAGAACAGACGATTCAGATCAAACAGCGTCTGAAAGATTTCACGGTTTTTCAGTGGGAAGGAAATCAAAATATGAAGAAAAATTATTTTAGGATCGTTTGTAAAGCGAGGCGGAAACATGAGGTGACAGGTGTGCAACATTCACCTGACTTTAGTCAACTTTTACCAAGTTTTCTAGCTTCTACAACTTTCTGAAACAGAAATGCATTCATTCCTGTTATATAGTTTTTATTTTATTCTTTACATTCTATATAATTCCATGAATGTGCAGTTATGTCATTTCAAAACATCCACCTGCCTAAATAAGTGAATTTCAGCGAATATATTTTAGATTTGGAAAGAAAATATGCGCAAAAGTTGATCATCCTCATTTAAAGGAGACGCACCTTATTTGTTTTTGTTTTGTTTTTCTGATGATGAGACTTTAAATGACCCCGATCAGCTGAGGGCGGCCATGTGCGGCTGTGTGGCTCCATACCTTTAAAGTCAGCAGCCGCTCGACCTCCTGTTTTCCATCAAAAGTTGAACAGCCTCCCCGTTTCAGCGCTCCACCGCGGCGAGAGATCCAAAAATAGGCGACTGCTCTGTGGGAGGAAAAGCTGCTCTGAAAAGTCAAAAGTCCGACGGATGAGGAGGAGAAAGAGGCGGAGGAGGAGGAAGAAGAGGTGGAGGAGGAGGGGGGTGGTCTTGTGGAGACCGCACAGGCGGGGAGAGGTTGAAGTTGAAGGAGCGCACACGGAGCGCAGATAACGCGAACAACCGTGCGCTGCGGGCAGCGTGGGTGAAGTGGAGGAGAGGAGAGGAGAGAAGAGTGGCGGCATGTGAGGAAGGAGGGCTGCTTTGAGATGAAGGGGTGGCAGGTAAACGGAGCGCCCCTCCCCGTTCGCATGATGCTCAAATCGATGATTTGCCAGCTGCGGCGCGGCTCGTCTCATTGCCCCACTTTGGTATCCGGGGACGCGCTGAGGGGAGAGAGAGCGGCGCACTCACTCACTCACTCACTCACTCACTCAGTCTCACTCATTCACGTTCATTCTCACATTTACACACCACATGTCTGCATGTCAAGGAGAGGAGGAAGGTTGAATCAACAACAACAACAACAAAAAGAGAATAAAAATAAATCCTGATAAGCAGCGGATATTACGCGCAGCTTTTGCGCACACCTGAGCGGAACCTTCAGCCATCTCCGGTGCAGGAAAGAGCGCAAAAGTGCGTGCAAATAACTTTTTTAGTTATAAGTAATAATAATATTAATAATTTTTTTTAAAAAAGCACAAATGTTTGCGGTTGCCTGTTTTTATCTCATTAATTTCGCCAGTTTGAACAAAGCTTTTAGTGGGGAAAATATCCCGATTAATATTCTGTTTATTCTGCAGGAAACATTTCAGATGCGTTGTTTCTAAATTCATCAGCTGTTGCCTTTTTTCCCTCAAACCTGCGGGGCCGAGCAGCAAAAACTAAAACATCTCAAAGATTATTAGTCATGGCGCGGGATTACCGGGTTTTTAATGTATATATTTGTATATTTATTTGTATTTATTTTTTTTAAAGAACTGTTTTTAACAGAAAGGTTCAGAGAAGTGGTGAGATAAATATGGTTTTTTATTATTATTATTTGAACAGATTTATAGAACTATAAATGGACCGATTTCGGAAAGTGAAAGAAATTCACAGAATTGAGCTCCTGTAATTAGTGGGGAAATTCTGAACTTTCGGAGTTGTAAATTAAATTGTCTCCATCGGAAACATTTTAACTTCATTAAGATTAATCTAATTTTTCTTTTCCTAATTTTTCTTTTTATTTCTTTTCCACAATAATCCTCCTTATATAAGACTTTTCTTTTTTGTTTGGGTAAAATCTTGAATGGATTTCTTCTGCGTTGTCTGGGCTTCTGTTACACATTATTTTTGTTTTATTTTTTATTTTCTTAATTTGTGCCACGCTTTGGAACTTTTGCGCGCATTCCCGTGCGTGTCTGTGTGTGTGTGTGCGTGGATGCTTTTTTTTTTGCGTGGAAATGATTGACAGTTTGCATCTGTGCACAGGCCAACTGCTCCGCAGTAGCAGGTGTGCAGGAGCCCACAGGTAACGCAGCTGTTTACCTCCAATATGAGCGCGTTTTTTTTTTTTTTAGCACAAACAACACACTGATCCGTTTCTGCATTTACACTTCATTTACACTTGGTGTTAAATATAGAATTAGTGAAGCGGAGAGGGTTTTGGTTTGGACAATGTTTAGATTTATTTTTCTTTTCTTTCTTATTTTTTATTTTATTCTTATGCTGAGATTATTTATCAGAGGAGACGCAGAGACTCTGGAGTCCTTATCGTAACTGATGTGTACAAATAGTTCTCAGAAAAGTTCATTTGTTGTGGTTTTGGGACTCCACAAAAGTTTCACTATGAAGTATGTGAGATCTGCATTAAAAGAGACGAAAACAAGAAAAAAAAGAGAGAGCCTTATCTCCCTCACACACACTGAATCTCTGTGAATGATTCACACCAGCTTCTCTCTCCTGGGAGAGTCGAAATGGGAATTGAAAAGTTCCAGTAAAGAGATTCAGATTTGCTTTCTGCGTAATTATAAATTCATGCTAAGTTGGGGATGTTTTCATCGCGGATGACAACAGCTGGTGATTTTCAATGCAGCCTCTGATTAATGCAACAATTCAATGTGGGTGTGAGACCGAATGTCACCGCCAGGGGGCCCAGTGAGCCTCATTTCAGCAGAGTGAAAAGCGGAGGGCAGCTAATGGCGACCCCTCCTCTCTATCCTGTCTCTTTAAGACTCTTTTGAGGCTCCAGTTTTGCCTTCAGGTTTACTGCGCCAACACTTTTCATTTAAACCCAACAAACCCTGACCTTTGCCCTCCAAACACAACCGGCTTTATTAGACGTGCGAGAGCTTTCCCAATTCAGATTGTTAATGCACATCTATGTCTCCGAAGCATAAAGAAGGCTCGATAAAGCACTAAAACAAACATGTATGAAGTGTAAACAAATCAAAGCAGACCTTGAGCTGAGACTTTTAATCATCTGCACTTTTTTTTTTTTTTTTGTTCCCACTGTGAAAACAATAAATAGCACTTGGAAAATTGCAAGGGTTATGCACCCCAGAATTAATCTTTCCAACCCATAACTAAATAGAAAGACGCGGCTCTCTCTCCATCAAGTGGGTATATTTTAATTACAGGCTATTGACTACAGAAAGTAATTTGTCTCAGAAAGATGCCCAAGAGCTACAAGACAGACGTCTCGTCTAAATGTGGAATGCTCCGTCGCTGTTTAGTTGATCTGGTTTTGTGGTTTGCCTCTGCAACTTTCTTCTGCAGCTCTTTTGTAATTATTCTGCCTTTAAAGCTCAGCGAGGATTCCTGGGAATACCGGGACTTGTCTGCAGGGTTTAGTCTGGATCAGCACCAGATTTTCACCTCTCGCCTTCCTCGGATCACCTGCCTTTTTCTTCTTCCAGAACTTGTTGAAATTTTGGGTTTTGTCAATTACAGGAACATCTCTGCAAATTGGAATATCATAGAGAAATATGTTTAATTTGAAAAGTACAATTCAAAAAGTGGAAATCAGAGGTCGTTACAGATTCATTACACGTTCATCTGCAGCTAACAAAAGCCCAACATTTCATTTCTTTGAATTTTCAGATGGGAAAAGACGAATAAAAAATGTTCTTTAAACGCAGAAATTCACACTCAATGAAGAATAATTTCATAAACTGTAACTTTACACTAGATTTTAATTTATAACTCAACAAAATCCAGTATTTTTGAACCAAACTGAAGAAACTTCTCTGCCTCGTCACGCTTCCTTCAGATTTTGAGACTTTAATTTCCAAATTAAACGCAAAATTTACTTTTTTCTGAAAACTTTGGACCGATGAGCAACAGTCCAACCCACATAGTCTCAAGTAGAGCTGGGTGTTTATCGCATCGTTTATCATTTTCATGATAAATTCCTATTATTATTATTATTATTATTATTGACATAATAAATTCCATTTAATGATATTTTAAAAACACAAAACTGTCCGTATCTCGAGTGTTTTTTTATTGACAGAATCAATAAATGTTAAAAATATTATTAAATATACAGCTTGGTGATACAAATCATACTTCTTTATGCGACTGGTGTCCAAATACGAATGTTTCTCTGCAGCAGTATTTGTGTTTGTGGGTCATTAATTGCCATACGATGCAGTCAGAGCCATTCAGTTTTATGCAAAAGAAGAAATAAATAGTTTTTATTGTCACTTTTATTGTTAATTTTAAAGCTGATGTTTCTGGTTCAGAACTGGATAAACAGATTTGGAAAAATGTAGCTGAAAATATCTGACAGCAGCGCAGATCAAGAATCACAAACTGTATTTTTAATACCAAAATTAGATTCAATTTCAATTCCTTCAACTTTTACAAAACAAATATAAATAAAAACTGATAGAATAAACTCTTTTGTTTTTTATTTAAGGTTCGGCAAATTTAGTTTCCTGTTAAAGTTACTTTCCACTGTCGCCACATGCTTGCTCAGCAGAATTCATTATAAAGAAAGTTAACAACTTGCACTGAAAAATTAGATTCCAACTTAAAAAAATATTCAGTTCATTTGTTACGTGTAATCGAATTAAGTTTGTTCAACTTAACTTAGTTACGACTTAATAAACGTAATATATTTATATGGGTAAACTTAATTTGATTTTAAGTTCAAGGATCAACTGTTTTATTTTTTCAGTGTAGATCAAACACTTTGTAAATACAAATTGACATTAAAACCTTAGTTTTGCTGTATTATTGTGTTAAATCTAGGAATTAAAGGGAAAGTATGCAATTTAATTTGAATCTGTCTCACAGGTGTCAAACTTGAGGCCCGAGGGCCAAATCTGGTCCACCATAACTGGTTATGTGGCCGTCTACACCGTAGAGACAAAGACAAATAAAACCAGAGAAATCAAAACAATAATGATGGCAGATTGTTTTTCCTGTTGGTTACTTTCCACTGTCGCCACATGCCTGCTCAGCATGAGGGATTTTAGCAAAGTTAACGACTTTTTCTAACAAATTGGCATTAAAAGCTGAGTTTGGCAGTATAATTTCATTATAAGTAGAAATGAAAGGGAAAGTATATGATTTCATTTGAATCTGTCTTTATCACAGATGTGAAACTGAAGGTCCGCGGGCCAAATCTGGCCCGCCACGACTATCCAAGCTCCACGTGAATTCATTTGCGTTGAGATGACATTTTGTCTTGAACCGGTCCTGGATAAGTAAAGTGAACCGAACCCGAATTAAAACGTTTGAGTTTTCAAAGTTACCTTTTAGTGAATCAGCTGTTGCGTTTGTCCCAGCAGGTCTGCACTGAGGCACCTCTGCAGGCTTCACACCCTGCATGCAATGCCACTGCTGTCACCACACGCAGCCAAGCACTGTGATTTGCTGCCACCGCTTTATTAAAGCACCAAGACCTGCCTGTGCACATCCTCACAAAGCTTCATATAATGTCGAGCCACCGGGAAGACGCTGCCAATATGCTGCTCAGACCTTCATGTTCTGGCTGATTATCTAAACCTTAGTAGAGTCTTAATCCTGTTTTGATTTATCATCAGACTACATAATGAGAAAAGGTATCAGCTATTATAATAAACCACAACTTACACAACCTGAATATGCTCACAGGCTGCGTCTTCTAAGTGTGAATTCGGCTCATTTTACAACATTTTATACGTCCTGAACATATTAGATGACTTTAATCTGCCTGTCAGGGGAGCAACTAGACAGCAGGTGTAAAAACTTCTGCGAAAGGTTCATTAAGCTTAATGAACCTAAATGTGGGTATGTGTGTGTTAATATCACCACACTGCAAAACCGCAAAGTCTTACCGAGTATTTTTTTAGTTTATTTCTAGTGCAATAATCTTATAACACTTGAAATAAGACAAAAATAACTTACAAGTAACTTTTCAGCAAGAAATATGAGTCAATAACTCCTTAATAAGATGAAAAATTACACGTCCCACTGGCAAATAATTTCATTTATAATCAGGAAAAGAAAAATACTTGTTTTAAATAATCTTCCAGTGAAGCTAGTACTTTTTAATCAATCTTAAGAAATTATTTACTTACAACACATTAATTTTGAGTTTTTGTTTTGTGTTTTACACTGCAAAAGCACAAAACGTTACCAAGTACTTTGATCTATTTTCAGTCCAAATATCTCAGTACTTGACATAAAACTAAACTAGACTACAAGTAACTTTTCAGCGCAATATAAGAGCTTGTTTTCAGTCAATCATTCCTTAATACTGATGAGAAATTACTAGTTCCACTGGCAAATTATTTCATTTATAATAAGAATTTTTCCATGTTACAAATTAAATAATCTGCTGGGGGAACTGGATGTGGATGTGGATTAATTTGGAGTTAATGGTAATTTATTTGAAATGTCTATTTTTCAGGGTGAAACGATTACACACTACAAAAGACTTCAATGCATTTGAAAAACAAAAACTTTCAGAAAATATTATGAGCCATAACCAAACTTTGGGAAAAACTGAAAATATCTGACCACTGTTCTCTGAAGAATCAGTAAAAGTTCATCTAACTGAATAATTTCCTGAAACAGATCTGATCATTAAGCACGCTCCAGAAATCGGTTGGACTCCATATTTGTTTTTTCCAGTCATTAAACTTTTCTCCAGGAGGTTTTTGGCTCGTGCACAACTGCAAGTTTCAGTCAAGCTTGAAGGTTTGGGAGCAGTTCACCGTCTCTGTCCATGTTGATGAAAAACTGGGTTCACTCTGGATTAGGGCTGAAACGATTAATCGTGATCAATCGTTTGCAGAAATAACCATCAGCTAATTTAAAATCCCATCTGTGTTGCTCAGACCATCATGAAAAGATCAGATACAGGTCGAATGAAGGCCAAAAAAAAATTTTTTAAATCTGATTTGGGTCCCTTCAGGCTGCAGTGTGAACGCAGTTTTGTGCTTTTGCATCCGTTTCTGTCCGGAGAAAAGTTAAATCCGCTCCACTGACGTCCTTCCCTTCAGGAAGTCACCTGTAGCTTGTCAACATGGCCGTACGTTCGGGTTCGTCCTGCAGCGCGCGCAACGGGAGACTCTGTGTTTGACATGCATCTCAACACAGCGCCGCCGTCGCAGCAAGACGCTCCGACTCCTGGAGAGTCTATTAGCTGTGCTTAATTAAACAAACGTGATTAGACTGATCCAAACTCACACAACTGAGTCCTCAGTACGGAGAAGCAGGGAGGAACTGCAGTCACGCGTGGCTCGGCTTCATTAATAGCCCTTGTTGCGCGTAACACCACTGCGAGCTGCAGAGTTGACGCCGCGGTAACGCAGACGTTTCAAGTCCACTTCTGAAATTTGCCAATCACAGTTTAGCGCCGACTGCTGAGAAGAGACAGAACTCGGAGAGTCGGGATAACTAATAACAGATTGATTGCTGGTAATTTGGTGCAAACATGTGGGTGGGATTTAGCAACGGCTGTCTGCTGCAGCCAGGTGGAAGGCAACAGGGAAATTTTCACTCACTTGTAAAACATGAATCACTGACAGACACGAAGAGATGAGAGAGAAACCAAAGCGTCTGCATGTGCTGATATTTCAGGGGGATTTTAACTCTGAGTCATTTCAATTCACCATCAAGTGTAAATTATTTCTGTCAGGAAATATTATTCAACTTATAGCAGCAGTTCTATAAGTTGGGAGAGAGAGACGCAGACTTTGAAAACTCAAAGTTTGAACTTTCCCTGCCCTCTGCGTCTCCTGAGTTAGATTGTGCGCTCATTACTCAGTCACACACGACCCAGACATCCAGAGCGGTTCAGTCTGTCCGCGTCTCGCTGATGGGTTCTGACGAGCGGCCTCAAGTAATACGTTATAAGCTCAATGAAGATTCAGACTAACAGGGTCGCCATTATTATCCCGACTTTGGTAACTTTGATTCACTCAAACCAAAGAAAACAGCCTGGCCTGATTTTGCTTAAAGAGACAGTAGTACTTATTTTTCCAGGCACATAAACAATCAAGTCACTGTTTTGTCTCCAGTTGTTATAAATATGCAGAATGCACCAAACATGACTTAAAAGAAACTTGTTTTCGCAGTTTGACACCTTCAAATTGGGTCTCTGTCTCTTTAAGAAGCTCCAGCTCTTTCCGACGCTCCGCCTTCAGTACGTCATCACAACACTTCTCCGCTAAGTCGTTTATGTTTTGCTAAATAGTAGTTTGTATGATGGATGTTCAGTTCCATTGCTGCTGCCACTAGTCTGAAGGAGCTGCGTGGAAAAGGCATTGCTTGGAGATTCAAGGATTTCTCAAACATGCATGAAAGAATCAAAGCAACACTCCAGGTATGTTTTTCATGAGGGAATAACATCATAACACTCAAAAAAAGTCATTTTTACACAACATAACCTCTTTCAAAACTAGATTTTTTGTGCATTAATTAAAGTTAGCGTGTTAATGTGACATGAAAAACGATCAATAAAAATTTTTATGATTTTAAAAAGTGATCTTCCTTGACCAGGTTAGGAAAGATTTATGAACTAAGCAAAACATGTTTATTAGATTTTTTGTTTTTACACAAAATTATTCTTGGATGATGAGATTTTAGTTTGGTCAGTTCTGATAACTTTGAACTTCTTTCAGAATGATCTGTTTTAGGTCCTCTTGTCACTTTAAATTAAAAAACCTGCTACTGGCCACGCCGCCAACTCAACGTTTACACTTGCACGTGAAAATGGCTGCAAACAGATCCATAATGATACAACCATACATCTTTGAAAAGCAGCAGTGGAGCCTCCTGCACAACCAACAAGAATGCAAAAAGTGGGAACTGGATGGTGAGTCTATAACAAAACACTTTTCTTTTCCAGCAGCCATTGTATAGTGCATACAGTGGTAAAACCAGCTGACTAAAGGTGCTGGAGCTCCACTCGGGTTGCTAAGTAATGGGCTGACGTTGCTAGGTAACAGAGCAGTGCCCGTCGAATGTGACTCAACAATCGGGATGTTTTTGAAACAACTCATTTTCCAGACACCAAAACACATTAACTTGTTGCCAAAAATAAAGTCTGGGTGTTTTTTTTTTTTAGAAGCAGCTGAGAGCCACATGGAAGTACAGAAACATGCAAATTGTGAATTTTGCATAGTACGTCCCCTTTAAAGGTTCTGGTTCCCCTAAAAGAGAGGCTAAACTCATCGTCATAGTGACACCACTGCTTATACGCTTTGATGCGGTTCCAGTTGCAGCGGCTCGTTAGAAATGCAGTCCTTCACGTTCTTTAACAGTTTGGTTAAACTCCACCACCAAGCCATCGTTCATTCTGGTTGCAAAACCCCCTGCTGGGAGTCTGTGACGTAAATGGTATCAAGTTTTAATGGACCGGGTTTCTACCACAGAACAAAATCACACATATTAGGTCAACTGGGGATTTCAGATTAACTCCGGGTTAATCTGAAAGTCCAATAAATGAGTGACGAATGAGCAGAAGTTAAAGGTCAGCTGGGAGATTCTGAATTGATCAAATCAAACTGTTTTCCATCCAACAAATGCTAAGGTACTGATATTTTAGCTCTGTGTGAAAAGCTATTAGCTGCCCCTACACCTTACATTTCTTTATGACGGGGGAAATAAATCATTAACACGGCAAAAAAACTTGAATATTGAATATTGCATTTTTGGTTAAAAAAAACAAAAAAAAACACTTATTTGAAAGTTGTTGCTGCTCTGCTGCTGAAAATGTCATTTCCCAGTAAAGTAGATCAGAAAGCGATGCAGGAAGGAGACAAAAGTGGTGTTTACAATAGTCTTTGTGCAAAAACCACGTCATGGAATCTCATAATTATATAGAGCAGGTAGGCATGATGTAGCTATGGCAACATACGTGTTGATGTTAAACGGAGATATAAATATGAGTGTGTCTGTCTGCGTGTGCTTGCAGGAGTGTGAGGCCTCAACCACTCTGCAAACACAGCTGAAGTTTAAGCATTAATGCAGACAATTAATTAACCTTTTGTCCTTGTTATTCAAACGCGTTGATCTGCACGGTGACAAATCTCTTATGGTTATTTACAAGTACTTGTTTAAATCATGAACAAATTCATCGTTAGGCAGAATGAATAAACAATTATGAAGACAACTCAGCTTCAGCTGCATAACAATATTTATAAAGAAAGTGACTGGTTTCAGAAAATGTTTAATGTACTTCTATGGCTTTTTTTCTTCTGATTTTATATGCATCTACTGGGTTATTGTCAAAGTCAACCTTCTTTGATTTACTCTGAACCCAGAGGCAGGTTTTGTCTGTACATGCTCATTAATCCAAATTTGGCGAACATTTCTGAGCTACAACATCAACAACATTAGTCACAACATCACAACTAAGAACCAAACTCATCGTGATACAGTACAAACAAGAAGAAGAAGAAGAAGAAGAAAACATGGATCCTCTACCTTGATTGAATGGTTCGGGCCGAATGTCGCAGCTTCGTGCTTCTTACCTACAGCCAACACGTTCTCCGCGTCCAGAATTATCTAAACAGCTGCAGAATTTGTTTTAAGGAAACTCTTTAATCGTTGAGAAGTTCCTGTATGTAGCTGCATCTGTGGTGCAGGAGTGGGAAGCCCGTTTTAACACATTGTTATGAAACTGTTCAATTTCAGTTTCATCAGGCAGAAAGATAGAAACCCGATGACACCGAGTTTCACTGAATGTTATCGGAAAATATGACACAAATCCTAAAAGTAAGCGCAGCACCAGTTTTTACTGTAGGGAGGTAAACTTTGAGCACTCAACACACGTTTCTGCATCCCTGGTAAAGGGTTTTAGTTTGAGTAAATTCACTCAGATTGGAAAATTAAGTAGAAATAATATGTTTGTTTTAATATATAAAACCACCAGTTCAACAGTTACTGCACATCTAAAATGTTACGATTTGAGTAGGACTAATCTTACTACAGGGTATAAAGGTAGCATGGCACACAGTCCAGCTTGCAAAATAGGAAAGTAGAACTGAAGTTTATCTTCTTGCCAGATGGTTCAGATGCTTCAGTCTGAAAAAGTTTATTGCATAATCCAAACGTCGAGTCCACTGAGACTTCTACTTATTGAGCCCTTTGCAATGGTTGAACAGAATGGCAATTTGACTTTCTCTCCTCTCTAACCAGGTTGCCGTTTCTTCTCTGATCTTACATCAAACGGGCATTTTCGTCCACACACCTGCTACACAATGTCTATTTTCTCCTTTTGGACCATTTTTGAAAACCTGAGAGATCCCAGTAGAGCAGCGGTTTCTTAAATATTCAGAAACTGTTGAAATGTTTGTTCAATGGTACAACAACCATTAAAAATCCCCCGTTTTTTACTCATTGAAACGCATCGTGATGCATGGTTTGAATATCAGCAAATCTCACTACGTCTGGCAGCCTATGTGCACTGGATAGCCGCCATTTGAGCGGCTTATTTCCTATTTGTTTTAACAAGCAACTGAAAACCTGTAAATTAACTGGTTTCCACATGTTTAACCAAACACGACACATAACATTTTTTTTTTGTCTCTAAACAGGTTACTGACATATAAAGACACTAGATAATTGTGACAAATTGCACCACTCATAATAATTTTTTTTTATTTTAGGTAACATGACCGCTACCCCACTATCAGGTGTAAATTTGCACACCCATTATTCCAGTTTCTAGCTTCACTAGCTGCGTTTCCATTACAGACGTGCACAAATTTTGGTCTATATTCCGCTAACGTTGAAAAAAACAGAATTTTGCAATTGCTGTGTTTCCATTAAATAAGAAATGAAATTAAAATGACGTGAATAAACTTGTCCACACAATAGGCAATTAAAATCAGACGTAAACAGCTACATGAGATTGTAATTCAGCAGACATCAGAGGAGACGTCGCCGTGTTTGTTCAGGCGTTACGTAGTCGCTCGTAACCAAGTGGCGCAGCTACGTATGCAGCGTTTTGATTAAACTGTAGTCTGAAGAGATTCAACACTTTTGACTGATGCACAACTTTTAATGAACTATGCAACGTAGTGAGAGCTATGGTGGAGCCAGATGCACTTTGTAAAAAAAAAAAAAACTAAACTATTATCCTCAACTACTTCCTGGCTGTAGCGACAGCTGGCTGTTGGTCATATGACTCGTGTGATGTGGAAAAAGTTTTTATATGGCCGAAAAACAACCTCCTCCTAGCGCAGAAACGTTTTAGCAAGTTTTTCCAAAATTGACATGTTTCCATTAAGGAAATTTATTTTTGTAATTTCAATTTGCGCAATTTTACAGTTAATGGAAAAGCACCAATTGAAGACACTTTTATTTGTAATATATTTGAAATTAGTTATTCATTTTAGTTTACTTTTGGCATTAAAGTGCAACAAATTGTTGGCTTGACCGTTTTAAAACAAGCAGATTTGTCAAATTACACACGAGGAAAATATTAAAAAGTTTCTCCGGAATCCTAAAACTTTTTTCTTTCATAAAAATTTGGGGTAAAAGAAAAAAAAAATTACTAAAGCAGTGGGGGATAATTTTTTCTGACTGCACATGGAAACGATATACTCCATTTTTAAGTGAATGTGGAAGTGTCACCGGATCATCCATCAATCCACAGACGTCTCCATACGCCGCAATGCTTCACTTCACTTCTAACAATCACTCACACAGTAAACCTCTAATCCAGCTCGCTCTCTCCAGTTGACTTTGACAGCAGCTTAGCCACCCCGCCATCCAGCGTAACGCAGCGGGAGCACAGAAACCCTCAGGGGTGAGATATCCTACGCCACCCCCTCCGCCTCCATGGTTGCCCCCGGTGACAGTGACAGAAGTCTGTAATTGCCACCTCGTCAGACGGCTTCATTAAGCTTTGTCTGCGCAGCTGAATGGCAGCGGATGGGGAAGAGAGGAGCTCGAGCCGAGGAGAGGGGAGAGCCCACAATGCAATTACTGCGTGGCTGTGACAGGTGGGGCGTCCAATCCTCGGCATCAATGGGGCCCTGATGCATGTTGGGGAGCCACTGCATCATTTTTCACCCCCCTCTGTCATTAGTTGGTAATGATTGGATTATTTTGCAGATGAATCGCTGTATATGTCTTGCTCACAAACATTTCCTGGCCATATTAATCATAACCATCAAAGGCTGGGGAGTCAGAGCGAATTAAAAAAACAACATGTCTGCATTAAAAATTACTGCAATCCTTCATCAGGGTGCTTTTACCCCATTGATTAGAGGACGTGTCATCTTTAATGAATGTCTTTGACATGGTGACATAAAAAAAAAAATACTGATCATGTTTAATATGCTAATAACACAGTAGGTGTAGAAGTATTAATATAACAAAAAGGCTAAAAGCGTTTTTTTTAAGCTCTGTATTGTTTTAACATTTATTAATACTGACTGCTCTATCTAGTACACCGATCTACCAAAGAAGAATGTTTCAGTGTTGTCATGTCTTCAAGCACAGTACATTGAGAAGTATTAATAAGCACTGAACATTTACATAGTTTGTCACAAAAAACCACAAATTTGAAAGGATTTCATTTGAATTTTACATGATAAACCAGCACAAAATGGACCTTTTGATGGAGTAAATGGAAAAAAAAAATCACTAGTGTTTGTATTTAGCCCCTAAATAAAGTCAAGTGAAACTACCTGCAGTCACTTTATAAATGACCCAAGAGTAGATAAACTGAACTAGTTGTGCCTGTACAGGAAACATAATCACAGGTTGCACTGGACAGTTTTCATTGTGTCATTTTTACTGACAGGCCCAAAAAACAGAAAAATCCAGTCACAAACAATTTTAACATGTCAATTTTTAAAGTGATAATAATTAACAAGATTTCCCCCAAAGCCTGGGGTTACGGGCAGTGGGGCAGTTTTGCAGAGAAGATTCACCTGCACTGGCATTTATGAGAACGACTGTCATTCAACATCGTTGACCATGACATATCGAAACGACTGGAAAACTGGGTCAGACTGTGGTCCAGTACTTGACTGGTTTGAGTCTTACCTGAACCACAAAGACTTCTTCGCGTCAATGTGTAACTTCACATCGATGGGTTGTAATGAAGAAGATCACATGTGGGGGTTTCCCAAGGCTCTGTTTTCGTCCCTCTCTTATTTAATATTTACATCCTCCTGCTAGCTCAGATTGTAATCAGTAACAACAGAAGCCGCCATAATTATGTAGGAGATACACACCAGGTGACAACAAACCTATTCAGCCCCAGTGGAAAGTAATCAATGTGTGGAGATGTGGCATAACTTCCTCCAGTTGAATAAAAACAAAACTAATGTAGTTATTTTCTGACCTAAAGAGAAACGATCAAGTGCCAGCTCACAGATTCAGTTATTAGAGCTAGAAATGAGCGATCAGGTCAGAAATCTGAGTGTTCTGATGGTCTGAGACCTGAACCTTCAGAGACACATAAAGACAATTACAAAGTCAGCCTTCTACGTATCACCTGGAAAACATTTATAGGATTAAAGGACATTAAAAAACTCATCCACGTGTTTATCTTTAGTCACATAGATTACAGCTGATCCAGTTCTAGAGTCCTTTCACTGGATCCCTGTGTCTCAGAGAATACACTTCAAAATGCTTTGTTAGTTTAGAAATCACTGAACAGTTTAGCACCAAAATACATAAAGTCTACTTTGCATCGCCAAAATCAGAACCAGACATGGAGAAGCATATTCAGTTTTAATCCCCCTTCTAATCTGGAACAAACATCCAGAAAACTAAAATACTGCAACACTTTGTTGCCTTTTACTGTTTTAACATCATTTAGTTAAACTTTTTTTCCTTTATTATGTCACTGCAATGTGCCGTTTCATCATCTTGTTGATTAAATACTTTATACCAGTAAACCTACATAGCCTGTTCTGTATCAAAACATTTGTCTTGATAAGATAAGCTTACATTATACATCAATGGTAAAGATATCCTCTTTGGTTTTAATTAAAGTTGAGTTATTATCTATACTCTGACATCGTGGTAAAGCATGAAAACAGCAGCTGGATTTACTCCCATTCAACCCACCTCCAGAAAAGCACATTCCTTTCATCCATCGAAATTTCACATGACTGGGATTGCCCTTGGTGGAAACATATCTTAGCCATCCACAGCTCTTGGAAGGCTCCCGTTGGGTGGTTCCACCCATGCCAAGCGCCTGGGTTGGCCGAGAGCCTCCAGGGAGGCCGGGGCCTGCGTCTCCGTGGCCCAGTAAGCCTAGAGGCCTCTAAGCCCAGGGAAATGTAGCGAATCAGAGAAACGATGCCCCACCTCCCCTTAGCCTTAGGACAGTCAAAGCTAAAAGAAGGCTAATGGTGGCCAACTGTGCAGCGAGTGGGTCTGGGGTGTGGAGGAACCGTGTCTGTAGGTTTCATCTGCATTGGCGTCGATAAGGATGTGTACAGTTCGTCCTTTGCCTATCACTACCCTGCACAGGGTGGGAGCTGAGTGTGATGCGTTTAAATGTGTGTGTGTGTAGCTGTGGCACAATGATGAGGGACTGGCAGGCCATCTCCAGAATGCCAGCAGTGACTGATGCCACACCAGACATTCCTTTCAGAGGCAGTGGCAGCGTGGTCAGCTCCCTGCCAGCTTTCACGGACCCCCAGGACTCCAAGCCTCCCCCCAATATCCTCAAAGCAAAGACCATGGCCGAGATGGCATGACTTTCCAGCAAATTAAAGACAAACAAACCGAGGAAAAGATGTGCCCGTTTTCAACTTTTTGTTTTCCTTTTGTTTATCATGTCGTCGGGGCCGGATTTAGGAAGATGTGAGCCTCTGGGCTAGACCCAGTTTTGGTGCTCTACTCACATGTTTCTTCTAAGCATACAAATGAAATGGGTTGATAGTTAAGAGAGCATCAACTTCAAAGTATGTCTACATAAAAACAGTATTTAAGTAACAACTTTGTATTAGTCTTCTGTCTGTCATTTTTGTAAATATCCTCATTCCTGCAAAAAATATCCTAAATGTGAATGTAAGTATTCCTTGTGTGGACTAAAGTCACAAGTTGGACTTGAATTGGAATAGAACCTGTTTAATTGGTGAAAACTTTTGATTTTACCCTAAATCTAAAGCTGAAAACATTTATTACTTAAAAAGTGTGCACCATTAATTTATTTCACTCACTATGTCTTAACAAACATAGAGAGTCTATCTGTCTTTCCACATTCTGTATATATTTGCACATCAGATTAACCCATTTCTTTTAAGCTAAAGACAAACACTCTCCAAGAGTAATTTCTTTTGGGTACATAAACTACATAGTACTCAGAAAAACGAAGTGCAACAGGCAACACATGCAGGAAGAGAATGGCAGATGGAGATGGAACAACTTCCAACCTTACTTTGACTGATTGGTAAATTTTGTTTTGCTACAATGAGATAGATGATCAAAGATAGACTCTAGTCGACGGTAGTCTGTCTTTGCTTGAGACTTGAGGTTATAAACATTGACTTGGTCCCACTTCTAGCATGTGGGGATGTAGCTGTCATTACAATACACCAAGCTGCTGCTGTTGTGCCCAGTGTGGTTGGAAAGTAGAGTTTGGTTGACGGCAACATCGTAGTTTGAAAAAAGAAACCTGAACTGGTTCACCACTTCACCAATCTATCCAATAATCCAGTCATTCTTTGACCCTCACATCCATAATTTAGTCTGTCCACTGATGCATCTGTCTGTCCTTTGATCAGCTCATCTATGAATCCATCCATCCAACCACCCACCAGTTCATCCAAACATCCACCAGTTTATCCATCCAACCATACACCAGTTTATCCATCCACCAGTTTATCCATCCAACCACCCACCAGTTTACACCAGTTTATCCATCCAAACATCCACCAGTTTATCCATCCAAACATCCACCAGTTTATCCATCCAACCATCCACCAGTTTATCCATCCACCAGTTTATCCATCCAACCATACACCAGTTTATCCAACCATCCACTAGTTTATCCATCCAACCATCCACCAGTTTATCCATCCACCAGTTTATCCATCCAACCATCCACCAGTTTATCCATCCAACCATCCACCAGTTTATCCATCCAAACATCCACCAGTTTATCCATCCAACCATACACCAGTTTATCCATCCACCAGTTTATCCATCCAACCATACACCAGTTTATCCATCCACCAGTTTATCCATCCAACCATACACCAGTTTATCCAACCATCCACTAGTTTATCCATCCAACCATCCACCAGTTTATCCATCCAACCATACACCAGTTTATCCAACCATCCACTAGTTTATCCATCCAACCATACACCAGTTTATCCATCCACCAGTTTATCCATCCAACCATACACCAGTTTATCCAACCATCCACTAGTTTATCCATCCAACCATACACCAGTTTATCCATCCAAACATCCACCAGTTTATCCATCCAACCATGGATGGATAAACTGGTGGATGGTTGGATGGATAAACTGGTGCATGGAATAAAGAGTCCATGCACTCTATTCATTCTTCTCTCCATCCCTTAAGCAATCGATCCTCCCAACTGATCCATCCATTCATGCGTCACTCTGCATTCATTAGTTCATCCATCCTTCCATCAGTCAATACGTCCATCTGCTCATCCTCCAATCAATAGAGTTTTTTTTAAATTAAAGTGGAAATGGGAGTCTGAAAAAGTCATATTTAAAAACAAATAAATATATATAGGAACTGTGCTATTGGGGTCATCATTTAAAGAGTGATATTTGCTATATAAATGCAAAAAATATATATTATTTTTACTGCACAACTAATTTTAGATCACTCCAGTGTGGAAAATGGGTCTTTTAAATTTTTTTTCTCCCCCCAGAAACTAAAAAGATCCCAACTAAAACCCACAGAGCAGAAGCCATTCAAAGCCACCTTGCTCTCTTTCTGTCAGACAAGCCTCTCCATCTCGTCTCAGAAATTACTGCAGAGGTTAGAGGGGTATTCAATAGCCGTAGCCCCTCATGCTCCTCCAGGGCTTAAGTGATGACACAGAATGATTATAGCACCGTTAAATACCCGGTTTAATGAGCCAATTAGCCCTATTGACACCCATAGCCGTCTCGGAGGTGGGAAAAGTATCAGGTACATGCTCCTTAATCAGAACCAATAACACCATTTAGCCTTCAAACACTAATCCTGACTCGCAGGCTCTCTCTGGAATCCACTGTGATTTGTCTGTACTCACGCTGAGAAACTTCACGCCTGATTCATTTTCAGTTCCACTCCTCCTGCACAGTTGTAAGTTCACTGTGGTTTTGCTACCATTATGACTGATGAGTTTTGGTATGATTTTTAATGCTCGCTCAGGATGTTTTATTATTCAATATATATATTTTTAAGCAGTTACTGCAGAGCTCAAAGCGTGCCTAACACATGATTAACCTCTTTTTTTTAACTATTAGAAATTAAGAAAGATGTGCAAGCAGACAGTGGAAAACCCTTCTTCTTTCCTCTTTGAGGATTTCCGTTTGATGGTCTACAAAAAACGAAACTGAGAAAGTGTTACAAAGTGCTTCAGGTAAATTTGGGGCATTTCATTAAAATACTTGCCACAACAAAGACAGTGAGACTCGTAGCCTTAGCCCTGGGCACTTGTTGAGTCATAATAGAGTGAATGTTTTGCTATTATTCAAGTTACTGTAAATTTTATCCATCCTCAGCCTCACCAAACCGTGAGAATATCTCAGGATGCGCAAATGAAACCGTTTTCTTCTCTCAGTGTCGCAATGTTGCCCAAAAGGAAAGGAAAAAAAAGTGTGAAATGAAAATCCGTTTGACCAGAGACTAAAAGACAAAAATCCTGCACCGCCTTCCAGGTACTCAGATGTTACATACACAGATTTAAATGTCATATTCGAGGAAACTGCTTCGACATTGAGCACATACAGGATGCAAAACTGTAGTTTGATATGGAATAAAGAGCAGTTTCTACTGCGTCTTCTTGTGGTTAAGCTGAAGTGTGAATAGAGCTGAAAGTGTGCCGTGTCTGTTGTTTTTTTTTTTGTTGTTTTTTTTTCATTTCTGAGTAACAAACATCAAGGTCAGCAACTCAAACATAAGCAATGTACCAACATACTCACAAATATACAGTCCACAGCTGAAACTGGTGCACTTCCTTTGCTACATGTGGTGCATACTTGCACTACAACACCAAGTCCACAACTGGTACCGCAACATTTGTCGCACAAACCTACAAGCTCTTCACACCTTCATGGGCATCTGCCAGGTTCACAACACAAACAACCTTTGAATCATCCCACTCGTTTCTCTCTTACAGTCATACTTTTATGGTCCACCGTGCCTCAATGCGTGCTGGCATCAGTACTTTAGGATATCATCTAAAAATGTATTTCAGCAACTCAATTTACAATGCAGGACCTCGAAAGACACACTAGAAAGCTATGTGCTGTTGGGGCTCCTTTCGTATTAATTACTACCTCAATGCAACATGAAGGCTTTCATTCAATTTAATATTATTTATATTTAAGTTGACATTATTTAGATTACAGGCACACACTGATGTGGTCAAGTTTTCTTTCCAATAATTATGATTTTCCATTAACAGCTAATGAAAATCTGACATTTAAGGTTGGAATATCGCATCAGATTAATAAAGTAAAAACATGTTTAATAAAGAAATGTGGGCCATAAGCAGGTTTACACTGCAGAATGAAATCTTACAAAGTATTTTGTTGTAGTTTCTAGTGCAAATATATCAGTACACTTGAAATAAGACAAAACTAACTTACAAGTTTTCAGCAAGATATAGAAGCTTTAAGTAAATAATTCCTTAACTTTGATGAAAAAGTCTGAGTTCCACTGGCAGATTATGTCACTTATAAAATGAGAAAAATGTTTTAAGTGAAATAATCTGCCATTGAACTCATACTTTTTCATTGATATTAAGAAATTATTTACTTAAGACAAGCTTCTGTATTGAAAAGTAACTAATGAGTTAGTTCTGCATTATTTCAATTGTACTGAGATATTTGCACTAGAAACTAGACCAAAATTACTTTGTCTGATTTGGTGTTTTTACAGTGCAAAACCTGCTTTAAGGTTATTTTCAAAAGGCACTTTGAATCCGACTCAGCAGAACTCATATTTAATGTGGCTGTACATTGAGAAAAATATTTCCTATATGGATAATTTGATCTTTTTTTTTGTTATGCAAAACATAATCAGAAATGTCTCACTGAGATTAAAAATGTCTTTGTCAAGAGGGACTCGGTTACAACACACCAACAACTACAAATCAATACTACAGATATTAAAACACAATTAAAATACATTGTAGATAATAAGTTAAGAAAAATAAAGATAAAACACAGACATAAAATAAAAATAAGACTTAATATTAGTGGAAAAAATACATTTACAAACCAATTAAGAGTGAAAGAGAGAATTTAAGAGACGATCAGAAAAAAATGCTATGATGAAATATTTTCAGAGGCTAAAATTAATTTTGCAGACATTCTGGAGAAATCTGTGTCCTCTTCAGGCTACAGTAAGCCCTGTTCTTTGCACACTTTTTTGTGTTTTTCCTTCCACTCAACTTTCTATTTGCATTCTTGTATACAGAACTCTAAACCAGCTTTTTTAGCAAACAGTTTCTGTCTGTTTCCATCCTTGTAAAATTTGATTGTGGTTGTGTAGCCCATGCAGTTCTCCTATTGTAACATATTTTACTTTAATGATTCATAGTTATGCTCCAAGTTTTACTTCAGAAACTAAAACGCTCCTTTATTTTCTAATTAAAGATTCCCGCACAAATATTTTCAATATGGGAAAATGTTGCTTTAAGTTCAATAATCTCCCAGTGGAAGTATCACTTTTCATTAGGGATGCACCAATATTAAAATTTGGACCGATATCAAAATCCAATGTTAATATTACCGATATTTACTGATATTATATATATTTCACCACCATTCCGATACCTTTGGAGAGAAAAAAAACGGAAACAGATGGAAACAAGATAAAACTAAATATTGGCCTGGTTTTATTTATTGGACCAATACCAATATGTTAAAAAATTACAAATATCAGCTGATACCAATGTTAGCATCTCTACTTTTCATCTATATTAAGGAATTATCAAAATTTTATCATGCAATTAATTAATTGCTTTTTGTGACCGGCTTAGTTATGATTGAATGTAATCAGATTTTAGTTAAATCTGCTTGATTTCATGTAAAGAAAACTTGCAGATGATCTGAATAGTGAACGGATTAACAGGTTAACTTTTATCTTTTTGTTGCAAAAGATTTGAATCGAAATTCAAACTAAACATCTGTGCTTTTTTACAATATTTTGAAATTCTCAAGCAGCCAAAACTCCAGTACATAACCGGATCCTTACAACTACAGGGAGGGGAAAAAATCACTTTCTAGAAATCGTGTTGTTAGCGTCTCCTTGGTCTTGATCTGTTTTTGGGTAAATCTGGACTCCAGATGGCGAAGCAGGGAAACATAAGACTGACGTCCCTGAAGAAGCGATCCAGAGCCGCGCAGTCGTGGTGAATCTCTTATCTAGTGCTGTCCCTGTGGACCAGCAAACGTGTCTACCGCGCCACGTCTGTCTGCTTTCCCAAGTGGCCACAGGGGAGGCCCAATTAGCTGTTCCCATGGAGAGGCACTGAGGCCCTAATAAGAGACGGAAGGAGAAGGAGAATCAATTAAACCTGCGCTGACCCCTGGAAACAACACGGAGGGATTTGTCTTTGAATAACCTTAAAAATGAGACAGCAAGATAAAGGTGGGAATCTCTGCCTGCCGTTTTTTATTTCACAGCAGTGGCCTGAACCCGGCATGAATATGTGAAACTAGGACTGAAATGGGTCAAAAAGAGACCTTTTAATACTTTTTTAAATCTAAAAGAGCCATGCTTATTTTTGTTTTATGTTTCTAATAAAACAAAAATCCTAATATAACACTTATTTAAGTGTTATAATTATGCATTTATGAATTAATATGCTTTGTTTCTAATATTATGTTAAGTGTGTGTGATCGTTTTGTAATAAATGTTTTGTGTTATGATGTGGACCCCAGGAGGAGCAGCCATTATTTCATCAATGGCTACTAGGGATCCACATAACAAACTAACTTTTTTAATTGTGCAGAAAACTCTCTTGTACGAGTCCCTTGCAATGTGACGGCAGGAGTGGAAGATCCCGCCCCCAACTCCCTGTTGGAGGCCAAAAAGCTGCCTGCTAACAACGACTAGCGTTGGTTTTAGCTGTCAAGTTATCAATATAACGCTCTGAGTCTTTAATATATGCCTGATATATGAAAGAAAAAGGGAGGCAGTGCTTTGTTAACACTATGACAACTAGATAACAAGGTCAGGAAACTTTTAATTAAGAAAAAAAATAGCGAAGGAGATGGAAGTAGCTCAGTTGTGCTAGCTTGACTTTGACAGACTTGACATTTAGATGTGCTGTGGAATTTGGTGTGTTTTGATTCAGCTAAAAAATAAAAAAAGGGGACATACACAACAACTCTTGACACATCAGTAAAGCAGGTGTTTAAATTAGCTAATCAACCACACCTTGGTAGGTTAGCTAATAGCAACGGTAGCTAATCGACCACAGCTAAACATCAAGAATAAAGACATAAAACTAACGGACTGAATGTTCTGTTCTTTGTGTGGAAAATGTTTGAGTGTATTTTGGTGTTGAATCCTGAAACATAAAGTGGCGTTGTTGTCAGCTGCTACAGCAACAAGTCTGCATGTAGCGTAGCCGACACAGAGGGTGAGGAAAAAGTGGTTTTGAGTTGTTCGTCAACGGCTTTTCTGCGTTGTTTTATGGCGCACTGCACTGAATTAATAATACCTACAACTCCAGGTTTCATTTAGTTAACATAGCAGTTCCATATTAGCAGTGATCAATGTGTTTTTCCATCAGCACAGAGCATTCAGGGTGATTTCTATCTAGAAGAAACTGAAAACTTTATTAGCATTTACAGCAAGTTGTTTTCATTTCTTACGTTATGGCTAAAATATTTTTTTTAATCAGTTTTCCCTCTGCATAATTTTGATCTCTAAATTATCCTCCAAACTTTGTGAAAGAATGCAAATTGTGAGACTAAAAATAATTGTGGTGTCTGTGTATAAATGAGTTGATTTAGATGTTGACTCACCCGATGATCTAATTTGACTTCACATTGACTGTACATGAGGAACTGACTATTCATAGCAACACGACTCTCATTTCACCTTTTGGTTGTCAGCAGTTTTTGTCTTTTCAAGTCCCAACATTTTGGACAGTTACCACTTTTTGATAAGTCAGGATTCAAAGTAATTTCTCTATTAATTTAGGCTACTGTAAGAAAATATGTCATCTGCAATATTTTTATGGAAATCAGCCACTAAAACACTGAAGCCTGACTTCAGTGTTTTAGGTTTGACTATTAAAGAATATGTTGCTTTAATAAAGTCATAAAAACTTATGCTTTCTCTGTCTCTATATCCTTTTCTATTCTTGCCTTGAATAAATCTAAATATTGAATATTAAAATGCTTTATTTACGAAATCATGAGGTTACCAGGGTCACAGATTGGATTATTTCCACTTTTTTTAAGAGATATAGCTACTTACCTCATATCTATTTTCTTCTTTTTCTTTGCAAACTGTTAATTTAGTAATTATAAGTTCATTTAATTTTACACTAATGATGTCAATTGATTAAATTTTTTTTATCAAATTAATCATACCAGCGCTGTGATTAATCACAATTAATCACTAAGCCTAACTTTATAAGCTTGAAATATAAATTTGCATGCAGTGGTGATTCTTGAAGGATTATGAGGTGTTATTTTTGTAACAGAAAGCAGGTAATGTATTCTCCCTGTACTAAACAGCAATTAGGGGAAACTTACTCCATTACACATGCATAGAATCAAACTTGTTTAGGACCCACCTGACAGATTAAATATACCGTATTTTCCACACTATAAGGCGCACCTGCAATGAATGACCTATTTTAAAACTTTTTTCATATATAAGGCACACCAGATTATAAGGATAGAATAGACGCTTCAGTTTGGGTTGCCAATTTGTTCCATACTCTATTATTACACATCCACATTTGTAAAGAATTGATCCCCGAGTGCTTTATATAGTAGGCTGCCCCAGTTGTTGTTTCACTCACGGTGTTGTGAAATTGTGCCCAACTGCTTTCTGGGTAACACAGACCAACCAACACGCTGCTGCCGCAGTCTCTGTCTCTCTCCCAGCATGCACCGCGCACTTCTTCTTCTACGGGGGAAAATAAAGTCGGCGGCTGCTTACCGTAGTTGCTAGACCTGTTGTGGTTTAATATTGGTCCATATATAAGGCACACCGGATTATAAGGCGCACTGTCGGCTTTTGAGGAAATTGAAGGTTTTTAGGTGCACCTTATATTGCGGAAAATACGGTATTTTATTTTCTGGTTCTTGGGTGTCCCTCCCGTTTACTGATACCATCCTGGCCAACTGCCCGCATCAAAAATCGCCTCTGTGTGGACGATTTCATGAAATGTTTTAGAAAATGTTTTATTGTCTCAAACCAAACATGCCTGAGGAGTCTTGAGGTTTTTATATTTAGGAATCTTTAAAGGAAGTAACGTTGATTTAGAAAATTTCTCTCTCCATTCATTTCCTATGTCACTTGTGCGCCGACAAACCGACGTTATTTGTGAATGCAACACTTTGAGCTCGTACAAGTAGATGTAAAAAACGCCGGCTAGCAACACAACAAAAGACAGCTGAAAAATTTACTTTACAGATGTTAGGTCAAAATACATAGTTCAATTAATCTGCAATTAGTAATATTAACATGTTAAAAGTTTGAGATTAATCGCATTGACAACACTATTTTAAACATATTTTATCACTTCAATCAAATAAATACATGCTGAACTGGACCCATTACTTGGTCTAAAACCCAGTCGACTGAGGCAAATTGAAACGAGTAAAAATGAAAAGTAAATATGCCGTAAATTGTAAGCATTGTTGCTAATTTGTGTTACCAGTTAACGGTGTGTAGCAAAACCATGGAGAGACCTCAGGAGGCAGAACATGATAATGAAAAGTTTGATTATGCAAGTTGCACTCTGTTTTCAACAGAAATTAAATTCTGCATACAGTTCTCCTAATTTGACTTTAATTAAACAATACTCTATCAATGGTACCTTCAATGACCAAATGTTCCCCCGTAGCCCAGCGAAGGTTCCCAGCCGTCAAGCCTGATATGAAGTTGGTCTCAGGGGAGCTCAAGCAGAGTCTGACGTGCAGAAATGACAGCTGATGCCTTCAAAAAGTTAATTAACTTTTCAATTAGGGTGAGTCTGACGTTGCTCTTGTGTGTCTGCTTTGAAACAACACCGGTGTTGGAGAGAAAAACACACTTGTGGAGAAAGTGTAGCACTTCAGAGGCTTCAAACACTTGAGTTAAGGTTTGTAACATGGGCCTGTGCAAGCGAAGCACTGCGAGTTGTTTCACATTTTGTATTATTAATTTTTTTAAGATCAGATTTTTCTCTGCCGAAATCTGAAAATGGATCTAAAATGATGTTGTAATTATGGGAGACAATAATTTGGGAAACTCCTGCCTCTTTAGACAGAAAAACAGCAGGCAAATGCGACCCAAACCCGGTTTTATTTTTCACCTGAACTGTCCCATCCCCCCAAAAAATCCGATCTGTGCCATTTCCATAATAATACGAATACTATCCGATTGTTTTGAGTCTCAACGATCTAATTTTATCTGACTTTTACGTCATTAATGCTAGATATTCATCATTTTTGTACCAGAAGAAGACATACAAGGTAAATCAGAACGAAAACAATGACTTAAAATTATTATAAACTTATGAAAGAAATCTGTCACCGAAGCGCATCACACTCTGACTACACATTCAAACAAACTTACCTACAAGTTGCAGTCAATGCTCCACAAAAAGGCACTTCTACTAGTTTTCTTTCTTCTTTTTCTTTTCTCCTTCTTTTTTAAGCTTTCGTAGTTATGTTAAGATCTTGTGACGATACTGTCGGCTCCCGTTGCTGAACAAACTTTAAAATCGATCCATGAACGGCTCCCTCCATTATTACTTCCGTAAACAGTGCGCTGCTGCGTGACGTCAACGTTCGTTTCTTCTGCGCATGCGGGTCGCTGAATGTTCACACCAAAGTGTTATCGTGGTCGATTGGCTTTAGTTAGTAGTATGATATGGAGAGCCACGTGGAAAAAGAAAAAAACATTTTTCATCTAAGAATCGAAATGTTGCTGTATTTACTTATTCCACAAAAAAAAAAAAAAAAAAAAAAAACCCAGCATAAATATGCAACAGCTACCAACTGTGCAGCTAACTATAGATAGATAAAAAAATATCAGTTCACAAATAATCATAACTTCCTATGTTTGGTGAAAGGATGTCTTGATGCATTCCGTGATGTATAGCGAAGCCTTCTGAGATTTGTTTGCATGGTTTGCAGATTTTAAATATCAATAGACAAATTCACTAAGTACATATGAGAATCAAAGTATGAAATACATCAACATACGTCTGTTGTCACCCAAAAAATAAATTTCAAAAGAAGCATTTTAGTCATCTTGTTTCATGTGTGTCATCCATGTGAAAAGCAGGAACTTTTCTGGAAGAGCCTTTTCACTGTATAAATTGCTGCAAACAGATGCGCACATCTTTGAAAAGCAGAAGTAGAACTTCCTGCACAACCAACAAGAATGCAGCAAGTGGCTTCTGGATGATAAGTCAACATGAAAACACTTTGTGCTTTCCAGCAGCCATTGTTCAGAACGTAAATTAGCCGACCAAACGTGCTGGAGCTCCACTTGGGTTGCTAGGTGACAGGGTGGAATTCTGGGGTTACTAGGTAACGTGCTGAGCTTCACTGGGGTTGCTAGGTGAGGTGCAGCAATGCCTGCTGATTTTTGACGTTGCATTCCAGGCGTTTTTGAAAGATTTCATTTTGCAGGCACCAAATTAAAAAAACATTAACTTATTGCCAAAAACAATTTGGCTGGTGTTTCTAAGCTTTTAGGCCATTTTTAGAAGCAGTAGAGACCCAAATGGAAGAATAAGAATGTACAAAAAGTGAATTTTGCATAACAGGTCAAACTTCAAAAAGGTGGTACAAGTTGCTCATGTTCTTCCAAATAAATGTTTCACTTTTTGTTGTCTTTCGAAATTAATTTAGAAAAACAAGTTAACCTAACAGTCGTGTTTTTAGCTGAACTCTGTATAAAAGGAAACCAGAGTACCCAGAGAGAACTGATGCAAACTTTGTTTTTCTGAGAACTTTACAGAAAAACAATCCCAGAAAATCTCATGCTCATTTCCTTGCAGCCGTAATTTTATTCAATGCTACACTTTTCATTAATGCGTTTTCCCTCCATTTTCAGGCTAATATCAGGGCGCGCGACAGAAGTGCTCATGTGCACTGATGTGAGGACAATGTGTCGTCGCGGAGCCACTCATTAGCCCGAGTCTGCCTTACACCTGGGGTTCATCCAGATCACAGGTCAGGGGGCTCGGGATTTGTGCGATAATTATCGACAAGCAGATGTTATAAAATCATTTATGATAATGCAATCATAATAAATGGGCTTTGTGCAGCCGGCCAGATGAGTGGAGGAGAAGGAGGAGGAAGTTTACACGAGAGAGAGAGAGAGAGAAATTTTACACCAAGCTGCTTTGAGTGCATAAAAAAATAAAAACGTATGGATGAAGAGCAGCTGCTTGCAGCATAAGCACAGATAAAAATATCTTCATATCAGTGAGGATAAAGCTGCTTTAATTTGCTTTGTTTTCTGTAAGTTAATCAAAATCACTGCACATTCAGCACAGATATTTGGATCTAAATTAGGAAGTGAGCGTGATGTTTTCTCAGCAGCGTTTTCCCAGAGTCCCACATTAGTTGTGCATTTTTAGGTATTACCATGTGTTGCTGCTTTTGATCACAATGCTGCCATTTAAATATAAAAATAACCTTCATCTCCGATGCAATGAGGCTCCTCACAAATAAAATATTAGGAACTAAAAGAGGAGGATGGGGGGAGTTAGGTGTCTTTACATATATTGTCATTTGCTATAAGACACCCTATCTGTCTCTCGAAATGTGTCAGGAATTACCACCAATTCCAAAAACATGCATTAGCCCCCACCTTAGGTGCAATACTTCCTTTTACAGCGGGCAAATATCGCAGCGAAACACGGCTGTGCGCGGCAGCTAACCTGGCAGCTGGCGGAGAATAACCCTGCGCAGGAAGAAAGCAACCATGTTATCATGCACACACATGTGGTCTGGGTAAAGATTAAGCCGTATTCATCCCTGGCTGCTTCGCTCTCTCCTGCCTCAGTCCATCACAAGATATGGCAGCCGTTCAGCCAGGAAGCCAGGAGAGGTGCCACGGATTTCACGGCGTTCCCAAATCAGGCCGTCTGGAGACTCGGGCGAGGTGCTCTGCATTCGCGCTTTGGCTTTCCCACAGATCACACAGCTCTGGGTTTGGGATTTTTTGCTGCTAGAAGCTCCCCTTCACCCACTCCAACACACACGCACACACACACGCACACACACACACACACACACACACACACATTTAGCCTGAATACAATCCCCTGTTGTGTGTAAGGAATTGGGAATCATCTGCTGATTCATCCTTTCCGAGGACTATTGTCTAAAAGCATGTTAATATTTTCAGGGAGTTTTTGTTGTGCTTTTTTTTTTTTCTCAGGGAAGTGGATTTACGTGAATGGAAAACCAGAATGTAAGAATGAAAATGATTATTTAGCATGGAAAAGTGAGGGATCACAGCATGTCCCTGCTGAGGTGTACATTATGACTGAAAAGGAGGTGGGGAGCGCTGTTGGCCTTGACTTGGGAGGGAGGCTTACACCCCGAGAGCTACTTAGAGGCCTCTCGATGCTAAGCTGCTAATAATTCCTGCGGTTTCCTTAAAAAACACGGAACAAAAAGGGGAAACAAAGTGATGAATGCGACAGGGGAGGCCGTCATATTTCTTGCAAATGGGAGGGAAAAGAGGCGGAAGAAAGGTCAAGAGCAGTGACAAAGAGAATAAATAATTAAGCACAATTAGCATTTGTTAAATATAAAAAGCTGCAGCTCATAATTATTTCACTGGGGAAAAAAAGTGTGTTTTTGTCTTGTTTCTAGTGCAAATATCTCAAAATAAGACAGAACGAACTTACATTGGAGCAATAATTTCTTCAAATTCATTAAAAAGTTTTAGTTCCACTGGCCGATTATTTCGCTTATATCAGGACATTTTTCCCATGTTATATTTGAAATAAGTGGAACAAGTACTTTTTTATTAATTCTAAGGGATAAATTACTTAACACATTCATTTTGAACTGTTAATTATGTATTCAACATATTACATATAGTTACACTTAGAAATACAAAATATACTTATACCAAGTATAAATTTGTCTAGTTTCTATTGCAAATGTTGCCTGAGTTTCGTAAATAATTTCTCAGTATTGATGAAAAAGTATTCTGTCAGATTAATTCACTTATAAAATTGGGAAAATGTCTTGCTATAAGTGAAACAATCTAGTACTTTTTCATCAGTATTAAGAAATTATTTACTTAAAACAAGCTCCAATATCTTCCTCAAAAGTTACTCGTAATTAATTTTGTCTTATTTCAAGCATAATAAGACTTTTGCACTAAAACCTAGACAAACATATAGTTTGTAAGATTTTGTATTTTTGCAATATAATTAAATTTAAGTTGTTGAATGCATCATTAAAAAATTAATATCTTTTGAGTAATTAATTCCTTAAAATTGATTACAAAGTATTAATTTTATAAGTGAAATAAAGTGCCAATGTAACTAATACTTTTCCGTCAATATTTAGGAGTAATTGATTTAAAACAAGCTCCTTTATCTTACTGAAATGTTACTTGTAAGTTAGTTTTGTCTTATTTCAAGTGTTACAAGACAAAAAAACTTGTAAAATTGCTTTTTTTTTTTTTTTTGCAATATTGCATCAATCTTCTGATTATTATCTGACTCTGCAGCTGCAGAGAGTTAGAAAAAAATTAAACTGTGATCATTTCTGACAGATATAAATCCATCCAAGCTCTCCGAGAAGCGAAATATTCCACTTTCAGAAGAATAAAAGCTGCAACTTCACTAAAATGAAAGCAGGAATTAATTTAATCTTCTTATTTAATGTGTGATAAAAGACAGGAAACAAAAAGTACTGCGCTTCCCCAAAGTGACAACAGTGGTGTAAATGTGGCTGAAAATTTGATCATTTGCACCAGCTGCTGCGTGGTAAAAATCACCTTCTCCTCGCTGTTGGTGTTTGTCAGAAAAACTGCAGACTGGTTTGCACTTTGCACGCGAACCGCAGGTTGTTGGAGCAGAAGAAATAACATTTATTGGGATGGTTAAGTCTCATTGTGCGCTCCAAAACTTTTTAATGGAGGTGAATAAAGACAAAAGGCAATCTGCGTCGCCTTCAGGGAGCTCAGAAGTGAAGCCAGGTAATGACAACGGCGTATCCAGGCAGAAACAATTAGCTTACCCATCTGAATATTCAAGGTGATGCCCGCGCCATTTGTGTTGGGCTTCCTACATCCTCGCTTCAGCAAACACAGACGAAGGAGGGGGCGCAAATCCAAAGTGCCTTCCCTATGTCAGTGTTTTTTTCTCCTTCTCAAAAAGCCACTGGTGCAGTGTATTAGTCATAATTTATGTTTATCATCTCTTGTACCCTGACTGACTTCAACAAACCGTTTAACGCTCAGAGTGTACGTGCATATGGCTGCTTTAATAGTTATTCTGCATGGAGGAGCACTTTAAAGACTCTAAATCACTTCTTTGTACAAACACTAATGAATTATGTCACCACAAGTGCAACTCAAAAGTGCAGGCAAACCGCCGGTAATCATTGGGAGTCTCTGGGATTTTAATTATCAGGAGTGGGCTCCTTCAAAGTGTAACTAAGAGGCTTCAGAGGGAGGGCAGCAGTAGCGGCGGCGGCGAAAAGAATCAGCTCTTCTTGTGGAAATAAAGGACTCCGGACCTGCTTTAAATGGTCATAAACCTCAACACCACTTACCTATGAGTCACTATGTGTCTAAAAATAAATAGATACACAGCTAATTATAAAAATATGTGTTTATATATTACACATCTAAATATTTTGGGGGATATTTTATTTGAAGGGCTGTGAAAAAGACTGGTATGATGTTGTCATAAACATTAAGGAGTTTTTATGAATGTTTGTCATGAAGTGTCATTTGGAAAATAATGACATTTTTAATGCAAAGTTACATTGAAAGTGTCCACTTTGCATTAAAAGTACGCTGATTTAATTTTGTACGCTGGAAAATGTGTGCAACAAATAACTTGATTGAACATTGAAAACAAGGAAAGGGTGCACAAACTTTGGATTTTGCTTTACACACGATCAAGATTAAGTGTTCAAACTCTAACATATAAATACAGTAGAGTTCATGATTTTCACCTCTAGCACATTTTTTTGTAGTCAAACAGAAACTTTCAGTGTATTGCCGGCTGTATTTTTGTTCTCAGAAAAGTTCTTGATTCCCATTTAAATTCATTTGTTTCCTGAAACTGACCCATTTTAAACATACTTTGTCTCAATCTGCAGAACTGCAGTAAATGTTAGCTGAAGTTTTTAGTCCTGATGAACATTTTGAGTCGCTGCATTGTGAAAAACAGCCAGTTACCACCAGGTTTCATATATCTAGCTTTCTTTGACTTGTGTACACACTCATCTTGTCAGATAACTTAATCATTGTCTTTTGCATGCATCCATTATCTTCCACGCTAATGCTGATTTGCATTCACACCAGCCCTGTTTAGTCTGCTTAAATCGAATTCTAGTTGCCTAGAAAGTCTGATTTGTTTTTGTGGAGGTGTGAACCAAAAAAGTAAACTCTGGTCCACCTACAAACCTCGGTCTCAGGTCCATTTAGGTGAACTCTGGTGCGGTTTGAATGTGAACGGCAAAAGCAGGAAGTAGACTAAAGCGCAGGGCATTCTGGGTAAAACCAAAGCAAACATGAGAGTCTAATGCTAACAGGAAAAATGGCTCGTGGTCTTTCACCGAAGACAAAAGAGAAATCCTACAACTGCTAAAATCTGACGCCGCTCCACTTTTGTTTACATTTTGTGAAGAAGGAAGTTGCGCTCATGTCTTCTTCTGAGGGTTTTCAGTCATTTCCATCAGTAGTTCCTGGTGCAGCGCCACCACAGGCGAGGAGGGGAACAGGTTTTTCAAAGTGTTTGGTTTATTTGACAGTGCGGTGTGAAAGCGAGCAACAGCAGCTGAAAATTTAACAAATGTTGCAATTTTCAAATCCCAAACCTAGCTCCTCCACTGTGGCAGGACCTCGACTGTTGTCCTTTCTGACTATAAAACTTCGGTTTGTTCTCATGAACAGTTATAAATTTTAGTCAGGTTTGATGAAGTTGGGTTTGTTTTGCGACAGCACTTTCTCTTGTTCCTGGTGACGTAAAACTGGTTTCACTGTGGACAGAGATACTGGTGATCTCCAAAAGTTAAAAGCTTCTGGTTTGTTTTTTTAATCTGCAGGTGTCAGACGGTTAACTCTTGAACACAGTCTGGCTTAACAACTGAACATTGATCTCAAATATACATATAGGTTTTATATGCGAAACAATCTGCTAGTGGAATTGGTACTTTTATTTTTAATCCAAATTAAGAAATTATTGACTTAAAATAAGCTTGTATATCTTGCTGAAAAGTTACTTGCAAGTTAGTTTTGTCTTATTTCAAGTGGATTAAGATATTTGGACTATGAACTAAACAAAAAATACTTGGTAAGATTTTTAGTTTTTGCATAAGAGCTTAAAATTGCACTCATTCATGCTGGTGAGTGTAAACTTCTTAACATCTTCGTATTCTGTGCATTTTTGTTTATAAATTGTGAGAAGTTTCTGGTTTTAAGGTGAGAAACATTGAGGTTTCCGCAGATGTTTTGCTGGGAGCAGGTTTTTTTTAACCACGTTAATGCTGATTTTAAACGCCTTCTCTTCGTTGTTTGAAACGGTAACTTGTCTGTCAAAAGCAGCTTAATGCTTTCGATCCTGGCATCGTTTTAGATGCCAAAATTTTGGGAATATTTACTGACATTTTATGGAGTTTCTGCTTAAAGCCAGAGGGGGGATCTTAAAGCCCCTCTCAAGAGTATTTATGTCTGAATATCCAAGAAGGGCCATTTTCAAATGTCCTAAAATCAGATTTATTTCTGTGACACAAAAAAAACTCATTTTCAAATCATTAAAATGTCAAAACGCTCCATTTTTCCTTTTAGACACACGTTAGAAAATAGCTGAAATATTTCTAGTGAGGAATGTGCAAGGTGGCCATCTTACAGAAGGTGTAGAGGTGGGATAAATTTAATTACGGCTTCAAATATTCATTTGGCAAATGTATCAAGGTTGGAAACACGGGCCCAGAAATGCCAAGCCAGCCTGGCAGGCGCTTACAATAGTGGATGGCAAATGACGGTAATCCATGAAAAGAGACCAGACATTTATAGAATTTATAGCGAAGGACTCGCCATTCCACACCTCTGATGTTTGAGGGAATTGGCAAGATAAATGTGGGGAAAATATATAAAATAACCCAAAGCTGTTTTCTTTCCTTCACTTTGGTGGCTAAATGTCCAAATTCATTTGGGTTTAGAGACATGTGTGAACAAAATTCAAACAAATCTCTTTTTTTAGGGAATCAAATGTGGGTTATTTGGATTAACGAGGTGCATGAAGAGCGTTTTTTTTTTTTCTCCGTTTCTGCTCGTCTTTTGTTCTCAGGCCTCAGACGGTCGGTCACTCAACGCGCCGACAGACGCAGGAAGACGCGCGTTCGTCTCTGCTCTGTGATCTAACGCGCCCGCCGTCTCGTCTCCAGCTGTGCAACGTGTTGTAGCGGCGTTGCCAGCGAGGCACCGAGCACAGGTGAAGGCACACCAGGGCACTTCCTCTTCCTGTGACAGCGAGCGAAGGCGGCCTACTTTGTCTGCGTTATCTCGCTTTTGCCCCGTGTAGGTTTGATTTAATCAGCAGGTTGGGGGAAGAGAAGGATGGGAGGGGGGCGAGCTTGCCTCACCTTCCCAAAGAACGGAGCCGAAGGAGAAGACGGGGGCGGAGAGAGGAACCCACATTCACATGAACCCCAGCAGCAGCAGCAGCAGTAGCTCAGGTTGCCCTTTGACCTCCAGCTTTACCGATCCACCGGGCAAACACCGGGGATCAGTTTTGCTGGAGCTGCACAGAAAATAAACGAGTGCACAACAGTTTAAACTATCATGGAAACTTGTTGGTGACCTACATTAGCGAAGCCACAAGCCATCTTCAGTTCACTTATTCACCACATGCAATGAAGTATAATCAAATTAAAGACGCAGAGAGTTTGCAAATGCAAGATTAGCGTAGAGAGGTCAAACAAAAATGAACTGATAAGTGGTTCCAGAGTTTGCTTCTTTGTCGCCCTGTGCAAAGACTCAGAGCAGCACCTCGCATCTTTAAGTTCACACACTGAAAAAAAAAAAGTCCTCTTGTGGCCAAACAGGATCAAACGAGGAAGTCGGGTGATTTTCAGAGTAATAACATCACTCGCTGACATGTTTCGAACCAACAGCTCGGGGTTCCTGTAAATGTTTCCGGCTTTCTTGTAAAACCAAAAGCTAATAGGATGGCGCCGATGAGCCTAATCTGCTTTGATTAGTCAGCGCTGATGGCCTGAGCGTCTGCAAGCCCGCTACTCTGCATCAGCTCTGCACCAGTCAGGATGTGCCTTAACGTACGATACCACAAAAGGTTGCCGAGCGCCGCCTCAAAACCAGCATAAAATACAAAGTCAGCATATTTTTTCACCCATTGTTGCTTCGTCAAACAATAAAATTACAGCTATCACACTTCAGAGGCTCTCCCGTCTAGATATGACAGCTTATGGCTTCAAATCGATTAAATCTGGTCACATTTCTCTACTGAGGTTTTATGCAAAACACCAAAAAAAGAAAGAAAGAAAAAACGGGGATATCCCAAAAGGTATATCGGCCAATAAATAGAAAGAAAACATTTTACTGGGTAAGAAAGTAAAAAAAAAAAAAAAAACAGTTTCAACCCAAAAGGTGGAAATCCCAAAATCTCTTTGATGATTAAAAATGTCTGAATAGCGATTCTTTAATTTTCGTTAAACTATAAAGCTAAGTTTTGATTCCTATAGTTTGAGCGTGCCGTCGTTCAGCATATATTTTATTTACCAGAGCTGTCAACGTTTGAGAAGTAAAAGAGAAACATGTCGAGCACCAGGGGAAAAAAAGCTGAATAACCTTTTATTAAATCTTTTATTTTAGGTAAAATTTTTAACCAACTAACCAAAAATTTTAAATATACTAAAATCTGTACAAAACAACCTAAAGAACTGCAGTCATTTCCTCTTGGATTTTAACTTTCCTTCTTAAACAGTTGATAAAACCAGTTCAACTTTTACTTTCATACAGTTTAAAAAAAACTTAGCATCTTAAAATTAATTATTGTTCAACTTAAAGAAATCAGGTTGCAGAGTTTTGGATAAAATATTGTAGAAATACCAGAAACTTTGTAGTCTTTATAGTTTGATAGGTTAAAGTATAGTGAAGTACCGATCATACAGTAAAGAACCACTAGAGTAAACTCAGTTTTTAAAATTTAATATTTTCTAAACTGAACAAAGTTGGCATTGTCACACAAACTACTAAAATATTTTCTTGCTGAGTTATCACAAGGTTTTTCTATTACAGGATTCTCCTTTAAAATATGATTAAAAATGATATTCTCTTAACAAAAAGTCATCTAATTGTAGTGTATGAGTTTTACTGTGACTTTTGGTGAAGACAACATAAGGACAAATCGAGTCAGGACAGCTAACGAGGAAAAAGTTGTAAACTTTACCAGATCTTTTAATAGTTTTTACATTCTCATTTTTCCTTTTTTTAACATCTGTGTTGCTTTAAAGATAATTAAATGAGCGGTATTATGTATTTTCAAGGCACATAGTTCAATTAAGTAACCATTACATTCAGTTTTTATAAAAGTGCTGCGTATATCAAACATAACTCCAAAGTAATTTGACTTTGCAATTTGATGTCTTGAAATTGGGTGTCTGTCTCTTTAAGAAGCTCCTTCTCTTGGCGAGCTCCACAACAACCCTCCTCCATTATGCCATTTACAACCAACCTCAGCAGACCCACAGCTTTATCATGTGTTTGCTAACTGCTGCTGCTGCTAGTCTGTAGGAGCAGCTAAAATATGAATCGTTCAAACACACTGATATTTGTTTCAGGTGAAAACTAAAAGTAAAGAACATTACCAGAACAACCAGTGTAAACAAGAACAGATTTTATTTACCTCTGAAGTTGATAAATTGATTTAAAAAAAAATCAACAAACTCCAAACAAGCAAACCGAAATGTTTAAATTATCCATCCGTTCGTCTGTATCTATCCTTACAGTTTCAATGGGAGGATGATGTGTGATGAAGAGTGATATGGTCTGGACAGGCTTTCTAAATGAACATATTCACTTTTAAAAATTTCACGTGTGAAAGTTTGCACTCAGTTTAATTAGATACGAACTGTCAGACGGGCAAATAAACTGTTTATTTCTGCAGAGTAAAAATAGAAAACGGCATCTCTCAACTCAAACTGCTGGAAAAGAACATTTATTTTCTCTGTCTTCATGAAGAAAACACAACAACATCCCTGTTATTACTGCCTTACCTTTTTTCTGGAAAACTAAAGCTCATGTCACATCTGCCTCTTGATTTGTGTCTGAAGACACCTGTGGACATATTACTCTTGCTTTACCTCTGATTTGAAACTATTCACAATTTGAGAAAAATTTTTTTGAAAAGTTTTCCATCAACACTGCAACTTCCACAAATCAGTGACCCAGTACGGTTTAATTGACTCACCTCAGGATGCCAAATGCTTGAAACTGAAAGTAAACTGAAATTTGTGGGCATTTAAAGAATGCATTCCCAGACTCTTAGAAAAATAAATAATATAAGATAAAGACACCAAGGGAAAAGTAAAGATGCAGTGATCCTAAAACATATTTTTGATATGGGCAGTGGCCCAGTGACCTGCAACAGGTTGGGGAGGGGAAATGCACCAGATTAAAAAAAACAGTATATTTATCTGAGTTGGATTTTGAAAGAAAACTTTGTTTGGTGTAGGAGTGGGTGACATGGACTTATTTATCATGATATTTTGTGGTACTATTGTGGTAATCAAAAATAATGGTAATCTTATCTTATAATAAGTATATTAGAAGATTACCATTATTTTTGTAATGTATTATTTCGACTTCATTCACTTTCACATGATTTCGTTCTAGAAATATTATGACTTCTCGTGTTATTTCGACTTTATTCTCGTAACCATCCGATTATTCTTTTCATAACATTATGACTTTATTCTCTTATTTTGCACATTTTATTTTATCGTGGCTCGAATTCCCAGCCATATTAAAGTATCTAGACTCACCTTTAACTGAGCAACGATGACGATATGTTTCTAAATAAGAGACTCTCATCACTCTTAGTTACTGTGTGGAGGAATGAGAGACGATGGGACATTTACAGCCGAGGCAGGAGAGACTAAACCAGGATGGATGGATGGATGGATGGATGGATGTAGAAGGAGGAGAAGAATTCTGATAAAGCCTGATCTGAGCCACGGGGCATTTATGGCTGTTGGGGAGGCAGTTTGAGGCGGGGGGACGGGTGGGAGGAGGCATTGTGTGCTGTGTCCGTGCGTTTATAGGATTGAGCTCAAGTTTCCTTTGTGTTTCCATTTTGTTGAGGGATTATGTTCTTTGAGAGAGTTGTGCATGCAGGCAGACACACAGAGTGGAGGCGGAGAGGACGGGTGAGGCGGCTGGCGGGGGGCGAGGAGGGAGACGAGGAGGGAGGGAGGATGTCTTTGTTCAGAGCATTGATCATAACAAGACAGATAGCAGAGAGAGAGAGAGTGTGTGCGTGTGTGTGTGTGCTGGAGAGGAAAGCAAGATGTCAGGACATGTAAACCAGCCCTGTAACAATTTAAAATCAATTTGCCTCCCAAGTAGGATTTTTTTTTGTTTTTTTCCTCTGAGCGTTTTCCCAGGACTTCTTCGTCCGATCTGAACAGATATCAGTTACATAATCAGGTATCGTCTCTCTGCCCCTGGAAAGTTTGTCACGGCGTAATTACCCGACACGTTTTCCTGCTCGCCGCTGACATTTGCAGCATCACTGATCAAACACTCATAATGAAGACACAGAAGAAGAGCTGAGGTTGAGGCGGCGTGGCGAACTGAAGCAACAGTTTAACTCCGAGTCTCCTCCAACCCTCCCCAAAAAACACAAACCGAGCCCAGCTTCCTCTCACTAATCGATTGGGGACAGATGAAAGTCTGCGTCGTGGCGATAATCCGGGCACTTCAAAGTTTTCCGCCGTGTCTCATTTAAAATATACATCCTGGTGTGTTTGCGTGGCTCCAAACCCGCTGGGTAGCCATTGTGCTTTCCTCGACTTGTTAAAACACCACATGGTGCATTTGCATAGGATAACCAACATATAGCAAATCATTTGCATGCCTGAAAGTGCACTTGAGTAACCGTAATTACACGTGACACCAATTACTCTGTTACTTTGTATTAAATTATAATGGAAAATTCCACCAGAGAATTGGAGCCTAATTGCATCTTAATTTGCATAATTTTGCATATTAATCACATCTCAGATGAATAATAAATTTCGGTTTATTCTTTTTTTATTTATGCATGGTTTAAAAAATAAAAAAAAACAGGTTATAAGATAATTTGTAGGCAGAAACTATTACTAAGAACATTTTGGAGCTAATTCCCTCTTGTTAGTTGTCGCTTAAGTTTAATTATTAACCCTCAATTTGACTGAAAAAAACGAAGAAAATATAATTTTCCTCCAAACTTTGTGATTCCATTTAAATATAGAAACGCCAGATTCATTCAACAACCACAATTTAAATCTTATTCGTCTCTTTCTTTCTTTTTTTTTTATCCTGATCAACACCTGCACCTGCTATTTTGTGAGGCTCCCTGCCAGCTCCCACAAAAACCAATACCTGTAGCCCAGACTAAATTTGAATTTACAAAAACAACATATTTTCAGATTAAAAAATGCAATCCTCGCCAGCACAAAGTTCTTCTAAAAGCCCCTCACGATGACGAGTTAAATTTACTTTTTAAGGTCTTCCATGAAAGAGGTAAGAAACATTTTAAATCTGCTCATCAAATTTATCCAACCTCTACACTTTTTGTCACAAATAGAGGTTTGGAGGTCTTTTGTAATATTTTTGTGAGTATTTAAAGCTGCACCTCTTTGCTTTTTGTTGGAATTTTAATCCCTACACTGAAAAAATTTTACAAAAAAGCATATTTTAAACGGAGCGATGATTTTATAAGTCTCTTTTTAGTGTGTTCTCCGTCTAGACTTTTTAAATTATTCAACCAATTCGATATGGTGTAAAACAAGTTGCTGCGGATGTGTGGGAACCTTCAAACAAATCCCACCGCGACCAAAAATATACAAATAAATTCAGGAATGTTTAAATTTGCGACTGCAGCTTGCAGTCATGATTACTGAACAAACCCAGGCCTCATGTTCAAACGGACCTGCATCGCACACTCTGGAGGTTTTCCTCTGAATATCTTCAACCCTGTTGTGACCCAGAGGGTCTTAATGTGGACAACAGCGCCACTCAGCGGCAGCGGAAAGGAAAGGAAAGACACGCAGCTGCTGCAGATGTCACCGAACGTCCTGCACGTTTTACTTTTAGTCTTAATAAAAGATCGCAATAGCGTAATTTCACCAGAAAAATACAGATTTTTATTTGACTGCATTTATTCAGTGGGAGAATATGAAGTTATAGTTTTACACAAAACAATTTTTACAAAATATAGATGGTTAGAGGATTTCCCCCCCCCTGTTATTTGTGTTTTATTTTTTTAAACTTCTAATACTGGATGCATGATGGGACACAGGAGCACGTTTCTCTAGGCTACTCTTCAAAATGGGAAATACTATATTGGTATTTCAGGAAGAGCAATAATGACGGAGATTAACACTGAAACTCTGCCAAAACAAAAAATCATTCGATCGAGCACACATTTCAGCAACAAGGCAGTTTCAAATTGTGCTACATCATAAAAACACAAAAATAAGAAGTCATAAAAACAACATAAAGTCAACATTTGAGAAACCAGATTACATTTTGAGGAGTGGCAGTATCAAAAACATCAAATGTGTAGGTCAGTGTTGCATTTATTATGGTTCAGAAGCAGCTCTAAGCATTTAAAGGAACTCGGTGTTTCAGCTGTTTTGCAGTTTTCTGGAAGTTTGCTCCAGATTTGTGGTGCATGGAAGCTGAACGCTTCTTCTCCATGTTTGTAGAAGAGTTTGGATTAGGGCCCATTTTATCTCACTGTTAAGGAAAGCGAGGACAGAGGTAGTAAAATACTGGAAAGCTCACTTTTAGAAACTTGCTACAAATCTTTAGCAGACGTGCTAACAAAAATGAAGAACGTAATAGATTTAGGAACTTGACAATCAGCTTTAATTAAATTGAGGACTTTTAGAGAAATGTCATGAATCTATTAGGGGTTAGTAAATTAAAACACTAGCGAGTCACGGAAATGTGAATCTTATATACTTACTCTGATACTGCAGGCTGAACCGTCAATTCATCGATCAATTCATCAATCGTGTGTTTTTGCGTCAGATTGTGCGCGCGCACAGCTGAAACCGTTTTGCAAACGACACGATATGACTCTGATCAGGTTTTATACCTAAATGATCTCTGGCAGCCTCTAAGGAAACAAAAACTAAAGGCCAAAAACAGCTTGTGCAACTGGTCGTTTTCTACTGGTTTTATTTTTTCAGATGCTCCTGCTGGATATAACAGAGACCGACATAAAATTAGTTCGCTGCTTTTCACAAACTTTAAAAACACAGATCCAGTGACGCCAATAAATTAGTATTTGTCTCCACCTGCTGGACACGCTTGGTGAAACACTTTTGTTGCCTTCAATTTGGACGATAATTTCAAATCCTTCAACGAAAATGTTAAAGGTTTTAAAATATTTGCGTTGTTCGAAAGTTGTAAAAGACACGTGCTTTTACTTAAAATAAATATAGATTTACTGAGCAAGCAACGCAATTCTGGAGGAGTTTAAAGTTTGATAACAAAACTTGTGGGCTTGTTATAGTAAAAACAAAAAGTATTAAAAGATTTAGAACCACAATGGCGCTGTAAATATCCATCCATCCATCCATCCATCCATCCATCCATCCATCCATCCATCCATCCATCCATCCATCCATCCATCCATCCATCCATCCATCCATCCATCCATCCATCCATCCATCCATTTTCTTTACACCCTTTGTTTACATACAAACTCTCAGGTGTGTTGATGTTTTCTTAAATAACTTGAATTTCTCCGTTAAAAGTTATCTAAATAAGTCCAAATATGTTACACAAAGGCTGACTTTTCTAAAAAAAAGTTTCCATATGATTGCAGTTGTAGAGTTTCCCACAGTACCTGAATGCAGCAGCAGTGACCGTCCGCGTCATGTTGACTAAAAGCATTATGGGTAGAGCATGGGGTGAATTGCGTAAGGTTACCATCGGCTGGAGAATCGGCTGGATGCGGGGAATGACCCGATTCTTGGTCCAGTCTCTGCCCTGATGCAGCGGCTCGCCGGCCTGGCTGCACGCCGGGACCTCCGCAGCCTCGCAGCCGGGGCTCAGGCCTGGAGCAGCGGCTCCATTTGCAGCAGGGACCCGGCGTTCCGGTGCCAACAGCGGGGGAAATTGTGTTCGGGTCCTGGGAATCCTTTAAGCGCGGAACCCGGGCAGAGATGTTCCAGGCGGAGGTTCGTGTTTGCCGGGGAGAAATGCAGACTGTTCAGCTCCCGGGCAGGAGCCGAGGAGCCGCCGGGGAGCCCCGGATCCCAGCCCCACGTCTCTGTGGTGGGCATCCCGGACCCGCTCACCTGGGTCCGGTGTAGGGTCATAACGCTCCTGATTGAGCTTTACTTTGAGGTGGACATCAACTCTGCAGAGTTTCACAGAGGAGTGAAGCAGGTAAACTACAGGGAATAGTAAAAACAAAAACATAAGTTTAACTGCAACAAACTCCATAAAAGTCATACAAAGGTCGATGTAAAGTTGCATAAAGGTGTTTATGTGAAAAACAATAACACAGAAAAAGTTCAACTATTTACATAGCAATGATAATTTATTTCTAAATATTCACCTGCTGATATGGCAGTAAGTACCAACAACAAAAGATCAGGCATAAGATTTTTTTTCCAGATCAGTTTCTTTCAATAAAAACTTATGAAACTTTAACAAAAACTGCAGGCGTGTTCTGTGTCTGATATGTTTTGGTGAAAACATGTTTGTTTTTCATTCATTGGGTAGAGAATCAAGAAATTTTTTTCAAGTAAAAGTGAAAAGTACATCACAGTAAAAATACTCCTAAAAGTTTTTTTTTTTTTCCAAAAAGGTTACTCAAGTAAATGTAATTGAGTAAATGTAACTAGTTACTATCTAACTCTGACCGTGATATTTTTATCTAGACGATAAATTGTCCCAGTAATTATTGCGATAAACAATAATATTGTTGTTTAAATACAATTTTTAAGTAATGTATTAATAATGGCATAACATTAAAAGTTCACCTTCTCATTTTTAAGCAGTTTAGAGGCACAGTAGCGAAAACTTAAACTGCCACTGCATAAGTAACTGAAAAGATTGTTGCTAGGTAACCAAAGAGTGAGAGAGTGAGTGAGTTGCTAGGTAACCAAAGAGTGAGTGAATCAGTTGAAGCCTTTCCTCTGCCTAAATCCCCCAGAATGCTGTGTGTTTCTTTTTCAGAGGACAGTGAAATTGTTGAATATTCTGTCAGGCATGTTACTGATATTATGTGTCGATTGCGATAAATCAATATTGTTATTGATTTATTGTCCAGCCAATAGTTGTTGTTTTTTTTTCATTTGTGGAAGATTCTGTAATTATACAATGACAAATAGCCAAAACAAAGTTAAAATCTGTTAAAATCTTTGGTTTTATTTGCCGCAAATCTATGTATAACACAATTAAAATAAAATTAGAAGCATTAAAAACTAAATTAAAAAAATGAGCAATAAAATCATGATGTAAAATTCTGATAAAAACAAAGTTTTGAAAAGTATTTTCTCTTTTTCCATCCCAGGCTTTGGTCCACGTTTCCAGCAAAATGTCCAGAGGGAGATACCATGAGCTGAAAGGGGCCGTGACCGATGAGGTAGCACATTAATGAGACCCCAAATTTACCCACAAAACATTTCCTGATTAGTTTCAGGTGTAATGCTGAGTCAAATCAACAATTTACAGAAGCATTTTAAAAACAAACAACAACTAGAAATCTAATTATTTTGTTTCTGAAGATGAGGGAATATGTGGAGGAGAAGTGCAAGCCTCTCACTAAGGCGCAGAGGAGGCAGCTCGCCGTCAAAATGGAGGACATCATATTTGTCCTACCGGAGGACATCTCCGTTGTCTTCGACGAACACGGTGAGTTCTCCTGATGGGAAACACTGAATTTCAGAGATTCACTTTAATTTTAAGGTGTTCATCCTGAAAAGGTTTTGGTTTTTGAAAATGTAATTTTTTTCCCCACCAATTCACTCCTGGGGTCTCTATGCTTCAGAGTGATGTCATCATTACGTCGAAGGCCGCCATCTTGTTTTAAAACTTCTATGTATTTGGACTATGGATTCAGGTCAACTCTACAATAAAATATGTAGTGCCAGACTACAATATTTTTTATTTTTTTAATTATGAGAATAAAGTTCTAATATTACAAAAATACACTTGAATGACATTATGATTAAAATAAAACATATATACAAACATTTAGATACAATAACATGAGCTCATAATACTTTATCTTTGCTTCTTTAACGCCGTAAACAATCATTTGAATACTGCTGACAGTCGTCGTTTCTAGCCAGCTATTGTTAGAACTAATTACTGCCAGCTTTTATAAGGTCAGACTTTCTGCCCTATGGCATCCTATAAGGTCCAAAAATAAAACAAAAAAACAATCCTCACAGTGCACATCTAAACAAACAAAAAATACTTTTAAATAATTTACGGTTTGTTACAACAAAAATAAAGTGATAATATTAGGAGAATAAAGTTTTATGAGCAAAAATAAAAAATTCAATTGAGGAATGTTGACGTTATATTTATATGTTTTACTTAATAGAAATACTTAATCTTTTAACACATCAGCATCAAGTTATTATCAGTAGCAGAAATACTCAAACAACCGACTATTTTGAAGAAAGAACAAGACAATCTGAGATCCTGATAACTGTCAAAGGGTTTTTCAAATTAAAACAATTTTTCTCACTTAATTTTAAGATGTTTCTGGTAAAGTTTCATCTTTACTCTGCTAATATTATGACTATATTTTCATAATTAACCAAAAAGTCTCGTAGCCTGACCCTAATACTCTATTGTATTCAGAAGGGCTGATAGAACTAAAATCCACTTTTTGAAAATATTTTCTGTCATTTGTAGTTTCTTTTTTATGGAAAATAAAGATTAAGCAAAACTGGTAGGAAAAACTCAGAGGATATTTTAAAACTAAATCACACAGCTCTACTGAACAGTTACGCTTCAAAGCTTTAAATAATTTCTGCTGCTAGCCGAGGTGCAGCGTCTCGTCTCCATAAATCCTCCCTGCTGTCCCTGCAGGTAGAAAGTTCTGCTTCGTCGTCATGAGGTTTTGGTTCCTGTCGTCACACGAGGGTCCAGATGACCCAGAGGCCACCAAAATCTTCAAGGTGACCTCTGGAGAAGACGGGAGCCCTCAGGAGAAACTGGCAACCGCAGTTTATGAGTGAGTTCACAACTTGATCTGTGAAAAATGTGGAGCAGCGCTTAGGGAAGATTAGACCTATATCTCAGATATAGGGCTGAAACGATTAATATGATTAATCGTGATTAATTGATTATTCAAATCATCATCAACTGTTTTAGTAATCGATTTGTTTGAGTTTATAGACTTAAAAAAGGCACAGATTGCATTTTTAGAGCAGTGATTAGGCCGAAACTGAACAAAACCAAACAAACATTTTTCATTTAAGATGCAAATATATTTTATTATTAACTCAAGTCGTAGTTTAACTTCACTTGGTTCAGATACCGTAAAAAAACAACAACTTCCCGTTACTGATGTTAAATCAAGTAGGAAGGGCTGAACTTTTCAAATGTTGATGTTAGAAGTTATTTTAATGAATTATATTATTTGTTTATTTGCATCTTTTAATGTATTTTTAATATTTTATTTTTAAAAAGTGGTTAAATGAAAGCTCTGCAGAATGTGCCAAATGTTTTATCCGATTAATGTGTTCATCGTCAGAATAATTGATAGAATAATCAATTACTAAAATAACCATTAGTTGCAGGAGATCAATTCTGCATTTATTTCTTCTGGCAGATAGAGTTTTTCTGCGATTAGTGCAAAAACCTAGTGTACATTTTTATTCAGAGAAAGATGCTGGCTTTTTGATGAAGGAAAACATGGAAAATGTGAGTTAACTTTTGTCATAATCACAATTTCTTGGTGAAAATATCACAGTTTTGTGTTTTCCTAACATGATGCAGCTTTACTTTCACTCACAAATAAGAAACCAAGATATTTAAACGTGTCTGCTCCTCTACAAACAAAGAAAAAACTAAACAGAAAATATTACAATTTAAAAACACATCCAGTATTTTTCTGAAACATTTGTGTCTTCTGGCAAACATAGTATTTTTTTGAAGAATAAAGAGTTACTTTTATAATTATCACAATAACAAAATTTCCTGGACAATAAATTGTTGGAATAAACGAAAATATTATTCTTTTTCATAATAATGCAAGTTAGCACTCTCAAAGACTAATAAACTTTGGTTGTAAAGAACACTTAACAACACTAGAACTGAAAATAAAACACAGCAACCAACAAAATTACTCTTCAAAAATACGAATCAAAATATAAATTATTGAGCTCATTTTAACTGACCAAACGATTAAATGATTAATTGTTAATTGTTTATTACATTTTATTCAACACATTATGTCATTAAACACACACACACACACGCACGGTCTTTAATATTTTAATATTCATTTATTAACCCACAGTACTTTTTGTTTTCTTCCTTCTCACAAATGTAATGTTTTGTTGTAATATAAATTGTATTTTGATGTGTAAAAAATAAATACTTTCTTTTAGGAAATTGAAATGATCAAACTCATTTTAATTTATGATGAGATTAACTGCTTATTGCAGCAGGCTTAAATTAAGTTAAATTAATGTCAAGTACATACATTATTCTGCAGAAACAGAAAAAACTTTATTAAATCCTCCAAGAGAGTAAAAAAAACAAAAAACCTTCACTTCCTCCATGTCCAGGCTCTTATACAGCCGTTCAAAAAGTGCGGGATTGGATTCAGTTTTTGTGAAACTGCTGCTTAAACAAAACGGAGGAAATCGGTTCTCAGTCAAAGCCTCTTTCTGCTCTTCCCCAGTAATCCAGTTAGTTGTTGGGCCGCAGTGTGTGGCGGTTCTGCCTAATACCGCCGATCTGGTTGGGCAGATTGTTGTTCCTGTGGCTTCAGGTCTGAGAAAGCCTGTTACCTGCCAGCATTATCCTAAAGGCGAGCCGACCGACTGCTAAGCTGGATAAGAAACCTTCTTTCACAATCTTATTACACTGAATCGCAGATATATTCACATTCTCTAAAACTTTTTCAGTTTACTGCTACAACCAGTGAGGGCAGTGTTTCTGTTGTTGAGTTTTATGTGATAAACCAACACAGTAATTGTGAAAATAAATCAGTGTTTTTGCAAATATAAATCTGAAGAGCAGCAGGGCTACAACTAACAGTTATTTTAATAATCAAATATTCTGATGATTAATCAATTAATCAGATTAAAAAATGGGCATATTCTGCAGATTTTTATTTAAACACATAGCCTTTTTATATAATATTATTCAGACAATTTCAATATAAAAATTAATCAACCTTGATTTTGAAGTCTCTTAGATTTATGTTTTCATGTAGATCTATGTTTGTTGTAATGTGTATAGAAATATCTATGAGTAAGAATTGTTGTAATGAATAAGATTATACGAGTGAAAATAAATTAACATAGTAAATAATGTATATATTTATATATAGATGAAGTCAGTGTTTATAGACAGTGGCATATAATAGCCCTATCCTTTAATTTAGACTCAAATATATCACAGTATATATTTATACTGTGTACATTTCTTATTTTTAATTTGTGTAACTCTTAAGTATGTTAATATTTTTCTTTTCTGATATCTAATAATGAGGATCCATCTGAAAATATAGTACAAGTTTATGGAGTTCATAAGTTTTTCTCTTCTTCCTACTCCTTTTCAAACATGTTAATATTATTGTGGTTACAAAAGTTATGTGTCGCTTTTATTTCCTGTTATGTTTGTTACTTTATACTGCTAACATTTTTGAAGTAAATACATTAAAAGGTGCAAATACATTTACTTAACTGGAGCTTTTTTTTTCTTTTACAGAATTTTAATCGGGTGAAGCTGAAGTTTTATTAAGTTCTCAACTGAGACTGACAAACAAACTTAGTGTTTTCTTCAGGAATTTCAATAAACAAATAAATATAAACCAGTTTTTGCACTTTTTTTAAAGGCATGCTTGTCTCCCTCTCCACAGATTCCACGGAGAGCTAAAACCAGGAACTTCTCCTGATTGGATGGTAACAACCGTCTGGCACTGGCACTGGAAAATGGCCGAGTGAATTCACTTTGCAACAACGTCAGGATTAAACTGGAAATCTGACTGCTGAGTTTAAATCGTTTGAATCAAACGCACCTGAAGCAGATTTCAGTCCTGGGAGAAAAGACTCGGCAGCATGGTGGAAAAACATGCAAGGTTTTGCATATCGGTACATAAAAACATCTTGAAATTGTTTTGAAATTTGGCTAAATACAACCTCAGATGAACAATTTTAGATATATCGCATCATTCTTACCAAAAGCTGAAAATATTGGAAAAACATCATCGATGACAGATACTAGAATAGAAAATCCATTATTGTTAAAAAAAACAGTTTGAAAATGCAGGTGTAACAGCAAATATATTTGTAAATGGAAGCATTAACATTGAGACTATGATAAGAAATATAAAAACTGAAAATATAGATATTGCAAATAAAAGTGGGAAGGGTTCCAAGAGGTCTCAAATCACTTAATTGTCTTTAGTTTTCAACAAAAAAATTTGAAGTCTTAAAATGAGAGCTATTATGCAAAATGTATAAAAGCTTTGTATCATTTTATAATATAATTGAGTGTTACTCTGACTCTGAAGACAAATCCTTGAATTTTAAGATACGACTATGATGCAAAGTCAAATTTCTTTTAAGTTGTTCTTGATATATACATAAAACTGGAAATAAAATAGTTACTTGACTGTGCTTTAAAATGACACTGTGTGAGTCACTATTTTTGCATTTAGCCAAGTTTATTAAATTAATTAAAAGCAGATTTGGGTGAAGCAAACTTTGCTTCACCCAAAGTTTGGTTTTTGAAGAGAATGCAGAAAGCAAATCCTTTGTATTGTATCCAACATTTGACTTGTTTGTGATAATTTTGTCATAATTAAAGAAAGAAAGTCTCCATTTGTGTCAAGTACTTGTGCTGGGGGTCAAATTTATATCTTTCAAATTGTCCACAAATGGCCCCCGGGCCACACTTTGGACACCCCTGATTTAGCTGGTCTGGAGGTAGAAATGGCTCTCAAAGGAAGCAACCAAGCTGGTGTAATGGGACAGACTGCAAATATTGATCTGAAAATGTAAATTTTGTTCATCTGTTGTTGCTTTTACCTTATTTTAAGAACTGTTCAAGACTGTGTACTTTTACACTCCTATATGCAAAGATAACAAACCCATATCCTACTTGAATTATTCCCTTGATGCCTTCAACACTCCACAACAATGTTGCCACAAACAGCTTTGCCTCCACTGCTTTAAGTTAGTTGTTCTTTTTCATGACTTTATCAACAGAAGCCCATTTGACATTTCATCAGATAATTAAGTATGAAATCCCCAAAACAACCTGTAGAGCCATAAACTGAAAAAAAATCAACTTTCTCTATTTTACTCCATTCTGAATGATTTGGCTCAAACTGTTTTACCAAAGTCTAGAATGTGACTCAGGACAACTGAGTTTTATTATTTTGTATAAATAAAGTGCTTGATATAAATTTCAAATGCCCCTCCTGAGGTTTTTTTTACACTTCCTGCTGTCTCTGATCCCATAATGCTGCTGCAGCCTTAAGGGGGAGTTCAGCGCATGAAAGTCTGTTTACGCATCTTGAAGTTGGCACAGAAATTAATTCTGCTGCTCAAATAAAATATACTGAAGTCATATACAGAACTGGTGTTCTGGTTGGATATTTTCATATGCCGCAAAAACACAAAATCTTACCATTTTTCCATTTTTGATCTAGTTTGTAGTACAAATATTTTGGTACACTAAAAAAGACGAAACTAACTTCAACTTAACTTATTAGCTAGATATACGAGTTTGTTTTAAGTAATAATTCGTTAATATTGATTTTAAAAAGTAGTAGTTCCACTGGCAAGCATAATTTAAAAAACGTTATTTTTATTGTTTTATTTCTGTTTTATTTCTTTTTAAAATCAGTACAGATTGGGATCATTGTCCATTTGAAACACCAAATTTTCTCATAACATCAACTACAGTCACCTATTTGAGATAAAATGGAAGCATTCACTGCTAAAACAAAATCTTACCAAGTATTTTTGGTTTAGTTTCTAGTCCAAACATCTTAGTACACTTCAAAAAAGACAAACCAAGTACTAGTTCCACTGGTAGATTATTTAACTCATAATTAGCATTTTTCCATTAATATTACTTAAAACAAGCCCTATACCTAACTGAAAACTTACTTAGTTTTCTCTTATTTAAACTACTAAGATATTTGCACTAGAAACTATACCAAAAGTACCTATTAAAATAAATGTCCCGTGTCTTTGAAATATGTGTGAGCCCTTTGTTGCGTTCCCATTGTGAACAGTTTGATATATCTGAATTCAAATTAGGAAAATTCACAATGTCCTGCTGCGTTACGACCGGGTACCTTAACTTTCTGTTGTTTTTTTTCAGGTTTTTTATAATTATGGTCAACTAACCATGTGGGAAGAACATTTCAACTTCAAGTATTCAACTAATTATTAGCTAAACTAATCAGATAATCAGATAGATTTAAGTTTAAGCTGCTTCAGTTACATTTGGGTGAAATTTGTGGGGTTTTTAAAAAGGGAGTTTTTCCCCCTCTAAGGAATTTACCATGAATTTTTCTACAAAAAAACGGTGAGATTATGTTTCTGCAGTAAAAGATTAACTTGAGCCTTTTATTTTTTATTTTTTACATCTTTGGGTGCCAACAAATGTGGGGGCTGCTGCATATTGTAACAGTCGTAATTGTGTAGTATCTCTTTAAGACATTCTAGTATCTCAGATGACGTCATGTATGCGTCGCTGTTTTCTTTTTAGAGAACGTCTGAGAAACCTGCTACAGTTGGATACTGTAACAGTCGTTACAAATTGTTACAATACCTGGACTGAGACGGACATATAACTCTCTTATGTTAGTGACGTTATGGGTTGCTTTGAACTCTGCTTATTTCATGTGTGAATGTATAGCAGCCGTTCAACCGGGCTTGTAAGGTTGGTGAAGAGCGTCTTATTAAAGGACAACACTGTGGAATTCTCAGTACCAGTGAAGTTGTGAGTTTCTAACCGTCCAGTCGAGTCCACCGCCTCCTCTCCTTCCTTAAACACAACCTGAAGCGTTACAAATGGCGCCCGAACAATTTCTCTTGGACCTCAGAATGCAGTATCTTCTACCAGCTAATATTTGAAACGTGGAAGAAGTACTTTACAGTATAGTGGACGTCCGAACGAACCGAGCTAGGCCAGGCGCGGACTTCGGAGCTTTTCAACGGCAATGAGCGGAATCTTCAACGCCGTTTTTGGAATATAACACGGTCCCAGGTTTAAACCCTTTACCGTGACGACTTGGAACAACTGCACCGCCTAGACGTGAGATGGATTTTGCTTTATAATTTCTGAATGTGCCTGTGGGCACGGCGAAGCGAAGCGGAAAACCCCTCATCGGCTAAGCGCGCGGCAGACCTTTTTTTTTCTTCTTCTGAACACTCCCTTCGGAAATTTCTTACTGGAGTCAACTCTGTACCGGATCAGGGCTGCGAGCCTTTAAGTCCATCAGAGAAAATACGAACTGAAGCCGTGAGTACTTGGAAAAATAAATAAATAAATAAATAAATAAAAGGAAAAGACAGAACTGAATTCATCCTAGCACAACTTGCATTGCACGGACTCGGGTTCACTTAAGTGTACATGATGGCTACTCGTCCTGACTTGGCTGACCTGTGTGATGATTTGGACTTTAGGTTGCTCCCAAACCAAAATACCGTCAGGCGCAAAACCCCTGACCTAGAACTCAAAGTACAAAGTCTAAAAGAAGAGGTGGACATGCTTCAACAATGTTTACATGATTCATTGGATCTCCAGAAAAATATTTTAGAACGTTGGACTCAAACTAAAACTGTTCCTAAAGTCCCAGCTACTCAGATTACTCAGCCTTTTCCTCAAGCATCATCTACTCCATATGTGCCTAGTCTACATGCCAGGAGAAAAGAGCAATGCGACTCAGCACCCGACCCCACTCAGACAACAAGGGCTTCGTCTCAGACCCATTCGGATTCGCTGGAGTTAATTAATACTACCAGAGTGCTCGCTGCTGCGTTGCACCAAACAAAATTGGAGCCCCCTGTGTTCACTAATGATGGTGGTCTTCACCCAGAGGAATGGCTGCAGTCTGTCAATGCTTACAAGACTTCTTTAGACTTAACAGACACACAGATTCTCAGAGAACTACCACATTTTCTAGCTAAGGCACCAAGGAAGTGGTTTAATGTTCTCAGCTCTCATGTCTGTACGTGGGCTGAATTTTGTGGACTTTTCAGAACTGTGTTCTTACCTGCTGACAACCAGGAAAATATTATGAGGGGTATCCTAGACAGTTTCCAGCACCCCGAAGAACCTCTCCCTACATTTGTGGCCCATATGGTCAGTGAGTTCAAAAGACTGAGGAACCCTCCGCCTGAGCAGGAGCAGATTGACCTTATCTGTAAACATGCAGTAGAGAAGTACAGAGTGGCACTATATGGAACACCTGTCAGGTCAGTAATGGACTTGGTGCTGCGTGCCCATGAGCTCCATTCTGTTCTCGGCACCAGCCTGTCACAACCATCAAGGGTCCAGATGAAAAATAAAAATGATGGTGGTCTCTACTGTTTTAGATGTTCCATGCCTGGTGTTACATCTCGCACATGCCCAAACTGTTCCACTGAGTATCAGGGAACTCGACAGTCTGCAAGACCTGCTAGAGAGCATCCCCAAACTGCACCTGCAGAACCAGAAAGTGCTAACATGATGAGAGAAACACAACCAGTGAGTAGAAAGCAGGAAAACTTCAGAGGGGGGAGAGTTTTTCACAGGGCCAACCCTCCTCCCAGTCAGTAACTCCGCCCTCATTGCCTGTGTCAGTTCCAAGTTCACCACCTATGCTCAATCACGTTGAAGATGGAGCTTCACAATCATCTTGGAATACCCCTTTCAGAGTTAGAGTGAACTTTAAAGGAACAGCTCTGGAGGCCACACTTGACACAGGTGCGTCGCTTTCAGCAGTAAACGCAGACCTGATACCCGAAAAGACCCAAAATATGTCGTTAAAGAATCAGTGGCATTCCCCACCCATAAGACTGGCCAACGGCACAGACTGCAATCCGTTAGGTGTAACCTGGTTGACCATTGGATTTATGGGCAAGTCAGTCTATCAACGATTTGTGATAGTGCAGGACCTCTCATCCCCCTTAGTTCTTGGAATGGACTTTATGACTCGCACTTCACTAACAATTCATGTCCCAACCAGAACAGTAATTGTGGATGACAATTCCCCATTTCTGGATGAACCCTGTGAAAATGACTTTGTGGAGGCTGATCTTGAGTGTGGAACGATGACTCTACAGAACACTCCACAGCTCTCACTTAAGGAAAAAGTTGAAGAAGCTAACTTGAATCCTGAGGAAAAAAATGGACTGTTAAAGTTGATAGATAACTACAGTGATCTGTTTGATGGTCATCTAGGTCGCACTTCTCTGACAGAACATGTCATTGTCACTGGGGATGCAAAGCCAGTTAACTTACCGCCCTACCGCACCTCCCCAGCTAAAAAGCAAATCATTGAAGAGCAAGTACAAAAGATGTTAAAGGATGACATCATTGAACCTGCGTCTGGACCATGGGCGGCTCCTGTGGTCATAGTGACCAAACCACCCCGTGAACCACGGTTTTGTGTTGACTTCCGGGGTTTGAATCAGCTGACTGTGAAAGACTCTTACCCACTACCACGAGTGGATGAGTCATTGGACTTTTTATCAAGAGGAAAGTTCCTGACAACATTAGATCTTGCTCGAGGTTACTGGCAGGTCCCATTGGCGAACAGGCTAAACCTAAGACTGCTTTCATCACGCATTGTGGCCTGTTTCACTTCAAGGTCCTTCCTTTTGGTCTATGTAATGCTCCTGCGACCTTTCAGCGACTTATGAACAATGTTCTAGCTGGCCTGATTTATAAGTCGTGTGCAGTGTATCTGGATGATATTGTTGTCGCATCACCAACTTTTGAGCAGCATCTACTTGACCTAGAGGAGGTCCTTGACAGGCTTAAATCTGCTGGCCTCTCATTGAAACTGAGCAAATGTCAATTCTGCCTTTCGGAACTCACCTTCCTCGGCTACCGTGTCACACCATCTGGCATTCATCCTGACCCTGACAAGGTGAGAGCTGTGACTGAGTTTAAAGTGCCAACCACGACAAAGCAGGTGCGACAGTTTCTTGGCTTAACAGGCTACTACCGCCGCTTTGTACAAGATTATGCAAGTCATGCAGAGCCACTCTTCACTCTCACTAAAAAGGACGTGCCGTTCAACTGGACTGACGAGTGCCAAGCAGCTGTCGACTTTCTAAAACATTCCATAACTTCGGCACCAGTGCTAAAATTCCCAGATTTTACGTGTCCGTTCTTCATCCACACTGATGCATGTGATGCTGGACTTGGAGCAGCATTAATGCAGAGGGATGAGAACGGCAAAGATGTAGCTGTGGCTTTTGCTAGCCGTTCACTGCATAAGTCAGAAAAACCCTATTCAACTCCAGAAAAAGAATGTCTGGCTGTTATCTGGGCATTGGAACATTTCCGTCCTTATGTCGAAGGTTTACATGTGACTATTTACACCGACCACAGCAGCCTCAAGTGGTTGATGTCTCGACCAAATCCCTCTGGTAGGCTTGCCAGGTGGTCTCTTCGCCTTCAGGACTTTGACTTCAGCATCATCCACAAACCGGGAGAACGTAATAAGGTGCCTGATGCCCTTTCACGTAATCCCCTCCCAGATGTGGACACACCCATGGATCTTCTTCCTCCCTATGCCGTGATTGGAAGCATGGATCTTCGTGCTCTACCCTCTGTAATTGTGTCGGACCGTCCTCATGTTCGTCAGTTGCAACTGGAGGACCCAGTCACAGCCAACTTACTCTGCCAACTTGAAAATGACCAACAGAGTGAGGAGGATAACCAAGATCTGCAAAAGTTCATTGTACAAGATGGACTCTTATATTTCATTGATCCGAAAACAAAGTGCGGTCTTCATCCACTCAAGCAGATTAAACTTTTTGCTCCAACTGCACTCCGAAGTTATCTGCTCAAGTATTATCATGACCATCCTACAGCTGGACATCTGGGTGTTGCAAAAACTCTGGCACGCTTGCGTCTCAGGTTCTTCTGGCCAAACATGAACTCTGATGTAAAGAAATATGTGGTGTCATGTCGTTCGTGCCAAGTCACTAAACCGACTCAAAGAAAACCAGCAGGCCTCATGGTCCCAATCCAACCACAGAGACCATGGGAGTACACGGGTGTGGACTACATCGGCCCACTCCCCCGCACACAAATGGGAAATGCATATATCCTTGTTTTTGTGGACTATTTCTCCAAATGGATTGAAGTGAGTGCTGTCAGGGAAGCAACTGCTCGAGTTGCTGCTAATAAGTTCATCAACGACATATTTGCCCGACATGGTTCCCCAAAATACCTTATTTCAGACAGAGGAACACCTTTCATCAGCGACCTGTTTGAACATGTTGTGTCAACACTTGGAACTGAGCACAGAATGACAACTGCCTACCATCCTCAAACTAATGCAACTGAACGTGTAAATCGCACGTTGAAAACAGCCATTCGAGCATATATTGAGGACAAACACACTTCTTGGGACAAATATCTTCCCCAGATTTGTTTCGCGCTGCGTACGGCACCTCATGAAAGTACAAACCTGAGTCCCGCAATGATGCTCTATGGACGAGAGTTAGACACTCCCTTGGACCTAATCACTCAGCCGTCGTGGGAAGGAATGGACGACCTTGAGACTTCTTACCCAGATCACCTGAGAGCCTCGATTCAAGATGCTCATGATCATGCTCGTACAGTTCTCACAGAAAGTCATAGAAGGCGAAAGCATTACTATGATCTAAGACGACGCCCAATCTCTTTTAAAGTCGGAGATCTGGTCAGAGCAAAATCACACCCAAAGTCGGATGCATCATCTAACTTTTCAGCAAAACTGGCGCCTCTCTACATGGGTCCCTACCGTGTCTACAAAAAGATGTCTGACGTGAACTATTGTCTAACCAAGGTGGACACTGGAGAGAAAGCTGGAGTTTTTCATGTTGCAAACCTTCAACCATTCTACACCTGGGCTACAGCTTCATCTAACAAACACTCAAAGCAAACCACTTCTGCAGATTTGGTTTCCATTTCACCAGACAACAGTTTTTCCCCGGCTCTTTTGGACCCAGAGCCTGACTATGATGTCGACGCTGATATCGTCTCTGATGACGTCTGTGATGACGTCCCAGTCAAAACTGATGGGGAATATGCGGATCCTGTTCCAGCCTTTTTGGACCACGACCCTGTCCAAGACACTGACACTGCTTTGGAGACGGCTCTTAACAGTTTGCCCCCTGCGGACAATGGGTGTGCTGCTGGTGTCTCTTATAATTTTAGACCGAGACGTGTTCCGAGGGTCACCACTGACTGGTCAGTCAATAGATGGACCAACCCTTTTCATACCTCCAGGTTTAACCTGAAGTGACCTTGTTTGAACTTTGTTTTGCTAGTTTCAGTAGTGTTCTGTGACTGTCACTTACGTTTTGTTCGGGTCATGTTCAAACGTTTAACACATGTTATGCTAAGGGTTCTAGCATTTTTAAAAGACAAAAAAAAAGGAATTCCACTTTTGTAATCGTCCTGCCTGCCTTATTTTTTGTTTTTACAGTACTCGTCAAAGTAGATATTGCCGTTGTTGAAAACTGTCATGTATGTCGGATTTTCAATATTATGCTGTATATTCCCGGTTTACTTTTAACAACTTATCCATGTATGGAGGTTTGCTAAGTATTGACTGTGCCTTTGCTGTGTTCGGCTGAGGGCAGCCTATTCTGACCTGGGGGGAATATGTAACAGTCGTAATTGTGTAGTATCTCTTTAAGACATTCTAGTATCTCAGATGACGTCATGTATGCGTCGCTGTTTTCTTTTTAGAGAACGTCTGAGAAACCTGCTACAGTTGGATACTGTAACAGTCGTTACAAATTGTTACAATACCTGGACTGAGACGGACATATAACTCTCTTATGTTAGTGACGTTATGGGTTGCTTTGAACTCTGCTTATTTCATGTGTGAATGTATAGCAGCCGTTCAACCGGGCTTGTAAGGTTGGTGAAGAGCGTCTTATTAAAGGACAACACTGTGGAATTCTCAGTACCAGTGAAGTTGTGAGTTTCTAACCGTCCAGTCGAGTCCACCGCCTCCTCTCCTTCCTTAAACACAACCTGAAGCGTTACAATATTTGCATATAAATGTGTGAAAATACATACATTTAGAATTTATATGCATGGTTTACCTGTGGAGCTTGCTAAGTGCTGAAATAAAAACAAGGAAGCTGCATTTAAAAAGAAAAAAAATCTGACCTTTAGAAACATTTGAGGCAAAACAAGCTACTAAACCACATAAAAAAGTGAAAGAAAGTCACTTTGATGCAACTGTTAACAAAACAAGAGAATAAAAAACATATCATTCAAATTTGCTTTTTAAAGCGTTAAAAATAAAAAAGAAACAAAGAAACAAAACGAGAGTTCAGCATCTTCTGTGTTCGTCTCAGCTCCAGTAGGCTGACTTCACGTCAAACACGTTCACTGTATTCTAACAAAAGAGGAAATCAAGTTGATGAACACCAGTCCAGCAGCTTCTGCCCCTACACATTAAATAAATATAATAAATTACGCAATAGCTCCCAATGAGCAGTTAGCAGCAGTTAGCATTTGTAAAATAGCTAATAGGGACAACATTAATAATGTTAAAAACGTATACAAACGACAGTAAAATTACTCATGAAAAACTGCATATGATCAAGTGTGTGTAAAATGTGTGTTAAAATATAATATGTTGTAAAGAAAACAGAGATGATCCTAATACAGTTACAGAAAGAGAGGGCGGAGTTATCAGTTACTGGTTGCTACGGTAACCACCAACTGTCAAGCGCAGTTGGTGTCTCCTGACATTTACTGCTGTAAATGTCAGGAGACACCAACTTCTTGACTAAACAAACTAACTTAGAAGGACAAATAAAACACATTTTTGGCAAACTTCACATCTATAATATTGTTAAAATAAAACCTTGTAACACATATAGTAAAATGTTTCTGCAATTTAAAATACATAAAGCATATTTTAGGGCAACATTTGCACTCTTCTTGATCAGACAGTTGCTGATGTTGATTTTCTGATCAGATTTATGTGCATGTTGAAGAACATTTCTGTTGAATGGTGTTAGGATGTGTGTTCTTTCACAAAACGTTAGCTAAAAAGTGTCAAAATAGGAGGATTTAGCATTTATTGATGACGCTGCGGCTGGTTGCCCACTTGAGGGCACTGGAGATCTGCAGACATCATCTCCACAGTTTTTCCTCTCATAAAGAGAAAGCTGTAGTTTTTCTTCTTAATCTCAGCATCTCTTTTTCCATGAATTTGTTCCTTTCCTTTGGTTTACAAGTTTTTAAACTCCCTGCTTGTAATATAACTACTGCTGAGTCATCTGGAAACTTCAACTTCAGTAAAATATCATCCAAAATTAATTCAGTCATTTCATTTAAAAGTGAGTGATTTAATTCAGGTTTTTAAGGGGAAAATTTTTACTTTCTTAGCTTTACATTATATTTTAATGTTATTCCTTCATCAAAAACAAAGTATTGCTGTGGTTCTTTCAAGTTCTGCTGGAAAATTAAACCCGCATAATTTTTAGTCTTAACTTCCCCCAAATTTTCAAAACTAAAAACAAAACTTCTGTTCTGTGTAAGTTTTTGTTACATTTTCACTAGTCCTCCTCAAATGTTCATAGCTAGCTTCTTTCAAAAGGTCAGTCCTTTAAAAATACGCCATGTTTTCCTGGGATTCTGTAGGTGGATGTTTGATAAATAATTTAAATTAATTGATTAATCTGGATGCTACATGATGGCATAATCAACTCTTAACTTGTGGGTTGTCCATCAAATACCTCATCACCCAATAAATGCATCTTTTTTAACATCTTTACTGTTTTTTATGCTACTGTGCTATAAAATGTAAAAAAAAAATTGCAAAAGAGAAAATTTCGGCTTAAGAACATATTCCAATCACTGTTTCATCTGATGGTTTATGAATTCTCCTCATTGACTCTTAAATGATATTAGAAATGCGTCACCTGTTTCTGAATACTGTGTCTCATTGCATTCTTCAAACTGGCTCCTGCATTATTACTAAAAACAAAAACCTGCCCTGGGAAACAGAAAGGTTGCTGTCATTAACAGTTCCTTCATTCATTCGTAACGGCAGACATGGAGGATTAGTCTAATCTTTCTGTGTCTGGAAGTTTGCGTGGGTTTTTTATTTTTATTTTTTTTGGTTCCAGCTGAACCTGTGGTGGAGTTGTAATGAGATTAAATGAGTATTGCTGGCCCGGCTCATATGAAGACTCGGAAGAATTTAGCACGCCTGTGAATCACTGAAGCACATAAAAGCTGACGTTTTCTCGTAGTTTATAAATGTTAAACGTTTTTTTTTTTTTTTCCGTTTAGATTAGTCGCTGCTGGGTGCCCGCCAGCGTCATTAATTTAATTAATCCAACCCTTCTAATGGGATTAATATGTCTCACTCAGTTTAACGTTGGTTAATATAATGTTAAAATGTGTTCTCCATAAACCTTTAAGGAATAACATAAAAGTTATTGAATTAAAAATCAATGTTTGTTGGTCTTCTGATATATTCTGAACTGAAAAAGAAAACAAGTGATCCAACTTTTAAAAAAATTGGTACATGTAATCAAGTTGTCATGTTAAACAAATGTAAATAAATCCGATTGTATGTAACAAATTAAATTATTATATTTTTAAGTTCCGGCTCCATACCCTTTTCTGAGAAATTTACTTTGGGATTTTCAGAATCTGTGTCATAATCATCAAAAATACAGATACAAACACAAAATATATCGCAGTGTGTAATGAGATGCGTTGCACTTTTAGTTTCAAATTTCTGAAATTGATACACCTACAAAAAATAAATACAAGATGAAAAAATTTGAAGGTTTCAATCCTACAAACACGCTATCATCTGTCAAGCATGGTGGTGGCTGCATCATGCTAAGGGTTTTCTTTTTTCTTTTCTATTTCCTTTTTTCTGCTGGCAGCATTGATGAATTGCACAGAGACTAATATATACTGCTCAAAAAAATAAAAATAAAGGGAACACTTAAACAACACAATACAATATAACTCCATGTAAATCAAACTTCTGTGAAATCAAACTGTCCACTTAGGAAGCAACACTGATTGACAACGGGGACCCTCGTCGGGTCAATCAGTGTTGCTTCCTAAGTGGACAGTTTTATTTCACAGAAGTTTGATTTACTTGGAGTTATATTGTATTGTGTTGTTTAAGTGTTCCCTTTATTTTTTTGAGCAGTGTAATATTCTTATTTCAACAGTTAATAGAAATTGTGCTGTATCACATTTTTAAAACTATACAAACCCTAAATATTGAACACCACACAATTTAGTTGAAATTCACACATTCAACTAAAATAATATTAAATTATCATGTTAGTGTTAATTTTTTTAATGCCTAATTTTTTACTTGTATTGGAATGTTTACTAATTTGTAGGGAAAAACCTTGAAAAGTAACAGAAGGTTATTTAGTTTACTATATTGTGAAAATCAAATCTCCAGATAAATACTGTTTTCATTCATTCAGGTCCTCAAATATCACTTCCAATTTGAAACAAATTACTCAGTTTTATTAGTTCAGATTGGCTCCGATTGAAGAAAACATTTAAATTCAGGAATTATTTGTGTTTTATTCTTTTTATTTAGATTTACAGATTTTGAGGTCTATGTCTCAAAAGCTGTAGGATAGATTTAATCAGATACGTCTATAAAAGAAGAAGAACTGGCGGCTTTGATCCAAAATCCCAGTAAGCCCCTTCTTTTAGGGGGAAGATAAAAAAAATAAAAATAAAAATATCATTGTATGATTACAATGTGTTGTAATCGTACAACACATTGTATGGTTACAAAAATTTAAATCGCATTTAGTTCCTTTAGTGTCTGACGGAAAAGCTCGACAGAAACTTCCCCGCTGGGTCTCTTCATGGACGTCAGCTTCCAGGCCTCCTCAAACGTCTCGTCAGAAATGTCCACACCGATATTTTTGAAAATCTCCTCAATCTGCAATGGAGAGGTTAAAAAGAGTCAAAGAGTACAGCAAGACAAAGTAAATGTAATTGAGCAAATGTAACTAGTAATACCCGACTCTCAATATAAAAGCAAAAAACGACTTTGTGTTTGCGGCTCACCTCCTGCTTGGTTCGAGGGCTAAAGTAATGCTTTGTGTCAACTCCATGGAGATTATGCAGTGATGGATGCAGGAGCTCTGGAAGTGTAGCTAAATCCCCGTAGTCTGTCCTGTCGTTGATTCGCCTGACGAGTGGAGGCAGAAGGTCATAGCGTATGGATGGGATCCCGTAGGTGCGACCACCTGAAAAACAAATGATTCAAACAAGGAAACTGATCAGTTACGGAATCTGTAAATAGAATTAAAATGAGGTCAACCTAAAGTTGGTTGATTGGTTCATCCTTTGTCTCCTCCAGTGATAAACAAATAGTGTGACGGCTGTTTTTTGTTTTAGATGGGAATGTAAAATATAATTACTCCATTTTAGGGTTTCATATCAGTCAATATCAATGATTATTGATTAATTTCTTGTTTTAAATATCTGAAATGCTGACAAACTGGCGGTGTGACCTCCACAGTTTTCACTTTTTTATTTATTTTTAAGCAGTTTTGAGGCATGGTGGCGAAACCTTAAACTGCTGCTGCGCAAGTTAACTCAACAGGTTGTTGCTAGGCAACCAAAGAATGACCAAGTGGTTGCTAGGCAACCAAAAAAATGAGCAAGTGGTTGCTAGGTAACCAAAGAATGAGTGGAGTTTGTTCATGGAGTTAATCTTGCTTGTCTAGCTGTGAGAGGTAGCGTGGCTAAAGCCTTTTCCTCTGCCTACATCCCCCAGAATGCTGTGCGGTTCTGGATTGAAAATTTTATCAAACTTTTCATATTATGTGTCTATCTCATCATATATCTTTATTGATTTATTGCTTAGTGGTATCTACTACTATTAAATCTTTGGTTAAGTCAATGACTAATAATTAAATTAGCGCTTTGTAGATAATCTAGAGTAAATACACAGTATAGGTCAAACCAAAAGCCCTGCTCTGGACTCACTAGATGTGGGCAGCTCTTCACTGGTGGAGGACACGTAGTCTGCATCTCGTCCGGCTTTCCTGATGGTCCTGATGGTATTCTTTGAGCTGCCTGGCTCCACTGGCACCAGGTCGTCAGGCCCATACAAGGCCAGCGAGGGAATAAATTTAGGCAAATCTGATTTCATGTCGTTCATACTGATTGGAGGTAATCCGAAATGAGTCTCTGCAGGAGAAAAGAAACAACACAAAAAACTTAAAATTGAGTCAGAGATGAAAAAATACATTTTTAATTCTGTGCAAGGGACATAATGAGAGGTGGTATGTGGTTTAAAGCTGTGCCTAAGTCTTCTTTCACTGACCCCGGAGGGGCATCATGTCCTTATAGGTTAGAAAATTAGCAAATTCCACGAAGTTGAGGAATCCATCTTTGTCTTCATCGCAGTATTCCATCAGATCATTCAGCAGATTGCCATTCAGGGACAGGTTGAACTCACGACAAACTAACCACAGATCTTCTTTATCGATCAGGCCCTTTCCTTTCTGGAAAGCAAAAAGAAATACCACAAAACTCTTCTACTAAGATATTTTCACCTAACAATAACCAATAATTCTACAATGCTTCCAAATGTGTGGACTGAATGTGTTATTGCAGGTTGGGATAAAGTCAGTATGATGACTTTCATATTTGGGTTTAAAAGTGATTTAGACATATTGCAGCACATTTTAAATAAAACTACACTCGTCACATTCTTAAATCCTTAAATCATCGTTTAAAAGTTTGTGGAATAATGGAGTCAAAATTACAGCAGAAAACAATTGGATGTTGTCCACCATGAACAGAACTGTGTCGTAACTTTACTGTTAGCTTCTTTCAATGTAAAACTTATGAAACTTTAGCAAAAACTGCAGGTCTTGTGTCTGTTTCTGGTGAACTTTTGGTGAAAACAAGCTAAATCTTCAGAAAGTGAAGTGGAACCAACAATGTATCTTTGTTGACGACAAAGACAAGATATAACCAGATATAAAATCACATTAAAGCGGGTAAGTAAACAATTAAGAAAAATCTATAGTTCACAATGACTAAAGCTGTGATAGTGAGATTATTTTAGATTACCTTTCCTTTACAGTATGTGTGAGACGAAATAAGACAGAAATCTCAAATACTTGCCTGTATTAGTCTCATCCGTACCTTGTCATAATATTGGAAAGCCTTGACCAGACAGGAGAAGTTGTTAAAGTTCATCTTCATGAGGAAATGTCTCGCTACACCAATTGCGTTTCGCTGCCAGTCTGGAGCTCGAAGAAACGTCCCCGGCTCTGCGTTGTGGAGAAGATCTCCAGCTCCTGTGGAGGAAAGAAAAGAGCCAATCTCTGCTTCCCACTCAGAAGTTTCCCAGTTTGTGTTTTAGCACTTGGAAAGGTTTTTTTTTTTACCCCATGCATCCATTGGAGGGACATATCCAAATGTGTGGTCAGGTGGAACGGGCAGAGGACTTTTTTTTCTACCACGACTGGTGGATGGATAAAGTCAAATATGAGGAACTTTAGTTGGACATGAGGGAAGTTAACCAAAGAATAATAAATGCCTACAGGTAGCTGGTGTTGCCAGTTTCCAATGCCAACTTTTCCTTGTTTCCAGATCTTTTCCAAACAGGATTTGGATCGTGAAACCTGCAACAAAATATTAATGGAGAAAAACATCTGTAGCTAAAAAGTTACTGAAATTCTGTGTAGGTCACACTTGTGGCTTAAATTTGGTACCAAACTTACTTGTATGATTCTCCTAGCCAGTGAAAAGTTTTGGCAGCATAACGGCCATTGTTGCAGTGGGGTGTGGGATCCCCAAACGTCTTGTCTTTATGGACGTCACTAAAATTTAACTTTCCAATGTTCATGGCTGAGAGGAAGCCAAATAGACATTGTTGAAAAGATTCACTTCAGAATATGCACAATTCATCAGAATAGTGACTAAAAATTGGAGCTTTCTGTCCCTCCTGACCTTCTAACGCCAACTCCTCTCCTGTTTTTCTAGGGAACAAGACTTCAGCCATCTCATGTTCTGGATGAAAGAGATGTGGGACAAAATTAAAAACTTTAACAATAGCTACGATTCTTGCTATTATGACAACATTTTGAAATACATAGAATACCTCAAGCATTTTTAATTTTATACATTTACAAATACAGATTCGGGAGAATGGAAGGATTTTTTTACGCATACAAATTAGAAATAGACTGAAAATTAACTCAACTCCACTCACCTAAAAAAATAATAATAATATTTGTAATTATCTTTTTTTAAACACTTCTTCAAAACACAACATCCTTTTTTAGAAATATTTTTGTTTGTACAAAAATCACATAAAATGTTGTGGTAAGTAATCCAAGCCTGTATGTGAAGCTACAGGTCTGAAACAGACCGAAAACAAAGCAGGAGGTGATAGGTTTGTTTGTGACATTCAAAGTTGAATACTAACTAGCATCCATCCATTTTCTTGCACCCTTTTTCCCTCAGTGGGGTTGGGGGGGGGTGCTGGTGCCCATCTCCAGCCAATGTTTCGGGCGAGAGGCGGGGTACACCCTGGACAGGTCGCCAGTCTGTCGCAGGGCAACACAGAGACACACAGGACACACAACCATGCACACACACACTCACACCTAGGGGCAATTTGGAGAGGCCAATTAACCTGACAGTCATGTTTTTGGACTGTGGGAGGAAACCGGAGAACCCGGAGAAAACCCACGCACGCACAGGGAGAACATGCAAACTCCATGCAGAAAGACCCCAGGCTGGGAATTGAACCCAGAACCTTCTTGCTGCAAGGCAACAGCTCTACCAACTGCGCCACTGTGCAGCCCCGCAACCAAAAGCAGCCAACGGTTATTCTTTGGTCTCCTGGCTCCATGAGAATGAAGACTTTCTCAGGTCAGGTTCGCCAAAATCCTTTATTTTCCATTAAGAGCCTTAAATTGGTTTCAGTCAGATTCCTGGTGAATCTCCACTGGCAGGCCCTAAAGTTGATGCAAACTGTGGCTTTAACTAACGAATGGAAATGTTTATCTAATTGGAGAAACTTATCTTTATTTTAAGTTAATGGGCTGTTTTCCAGAGATATAGTGCTATTTTATAGCACAATCAAGTAACTATGTTAACTGCAATTGTTACAAAAATGCAGTATCAAATATGACTTTAAAGAAATTTGGCTTCGTAATTTAATGCCTTGATTTTGGGCCACTGTCTCTTTAAAAACTTCCTTTCTTTCTGAAACTCTGCCTTCAGGAAGTCATCATAACAATCCTCTGCTATTAACCCTTTAACAACGTTTTAATTTTTTTTACCAGCATTTCACTGAAAAGTAATTTATATTTGTTTGCTAATTGCTGCTGGCTAGTCTGAAGGAACTGAGAGGGGGGTTCTTGGGGATTCTGTGAGGCGGAAGCTTGGAAACTGCAGCTGTGAGGAGGAGCTGCATCTTGGAGGCGGAGCTAGGTCCGTCCTGGCATTTTGTACAGCAACAACGGTTGCCATGGAGATTAAAGGATTTCTCAAACATCCATGAAAGACTCAACGCAACACTTTAGGTGTGTTTTTGATGAGGGAAAAACATTATAAAATTATGTAAAGCTCAAACAAATTGATTTTACATGATCCTGCCCCTTTAATCAGATTAATTTAATTGATGTTAGGTGTGAACTCAAAATGACTAAGCAGTGAAACTGAACCATAATGTGCTTTGTCAAGGCTCTGCGTTATTTGGACCAAAAAGTATCATTAGGGAACATGACATACCTCTAACTACTTTATCTCCAAAGGTAGTCCCTTGGTTGATCCAGCCGGGAAGCTCAGAAAACGGGGCAGGTGTCTGGCCCAGCAGAACTTTACTCGAAGCATAAACAGACTCATTGAGTTCATTTATCTTGTGCTGGAAGATTGACTTTTCGGGAGGATATATTAAGTCATTGACATGCTGGAAAAAATCACACAAACATCCTGATCACAAAGCAGCTTAGAAAGACCAGGTTTCATTGTATTAATTATTTTTGCAGTGCCAGTTAGGACATATTACCAAAGATCCTAAATGTATATGTGCTACTATCATGTAACACATGATAACAAACGTTACTATCAGTAAATGAAAGACATTCAGTGTGATCTCAAACTGGCAGCATATTTTTTTCTGAAAAGCAAAGGGATTAAATATTTATGAGTAACCAGACTTCACAGAGTAATAAGATCTGTAAGAGGCCTAATCAAGAGAAATTTAGAAATAAAAATAAAATAAAATAATGATTCCTGCTCATTGTTCTTCAACTAAAATTTAGTTTCCATGCTTTTCTAGATTGTGAAGGAGCCCTGTGAGGTATTGTACCTAATAAATGTCTAAATTATGACGTGCACATGGTGCAAGTTAACCCAGGACATCACTACACTGCAAAAACACAAAATCTTACCAAGTAATTTTGGTCTACTTTACAGTAAAAATATCTTACGACACTTGAAATAAGATAAAACTAACTTACAAGTAACTTTTCAGCAAGAAATAGGAGCTTGTTTTAAGGCAATAATTCCTTAACATTAATGAAAAAGTACTAGTTCCATTAGCAGATTATTTCACTTATAAAAGACATTTTTCCCTTGTTTGAAGTGAAATAATGGAACTAGTAATTTTTCACCAATGTTAAGGAATTATTGACTTAAAATAAACTCATATTTCTTTTGCAAAAGTTATATATCCACTATTCAAGTGGGCTAAGATATTTGCAGAAGAAACTAGACAAGAAAAAAAAAATACTTGGTAAGATTTTGTGATTTTGCAGGGTAAGGTTTTGTACTTTACTCACAGAGTTGGTTGAGCTGGTTCTGATGCCATGAACCATGGCTTTGATAACCTCTGGGTCTGTCACCCTCCATAAGGGCCGTCTGGTGGCTAATGGTCCTCCATGAGTGGTTCTGCGGAAGAGCTTTACGCGCGGCGGGGTCGGGGGCTGGTTGTTGAAAAAGAATAATGTCACACAATAAAAAAACATGAATAAGTGTGTCTCAGATTATGATCCTCTGTCTTAATATATTGTAAGTAAACTTGGCACAAATTTCTGCACAGATTTGGTAAGATATGCAGTTAATAATGACAAAAGAACAAATAAGATAACGACACACAACACAGAAGGAAAGAGGCAGGAGCATAGCAGGCAAGCTGAGGACAGTAAACAGATAAAAACTGCATTGATTTGGTTGGTAACATAATATTTAAGCACACTTGTGTTTAGTTGAGAATCTAGAGGGCCAGATGAAAAGCTATGGCTGGCCGGATTTGGCCTTGAGTTTGACTCATGTGATCTAAAGGAACTCAATGTTTCTGCAGTTTCACAGCTTTCTGGAAGTTTATTCCAGATTAGAGAAGCATAAAAACTGTATGTTGCTTCTCCGTGTTTGGTTCTAATTCTGAGTGATCTGAAAAGTTGATACGTCAACAGCAGATCTTTAATGTATTTTGGTGCTAAGCCGTTCCGTGACTTTTAAACAAGCAAATGTATTTTACAGTCTATTCTCTGATCCAGTGTAAGTTCTTTCACTACATTCTTAGTTTTAGGATAAGTTGCAGGTGTCTTAGTGAGTTTTTAGGATGGGACATTGGTCCTTTAACTAATGTTCTTCAGGTGACAGAAGGCTGACTTTATAACTGTCTTTATGTGTCTCTGAAGGCTCAGGTCTGAGTCAGATTTTGGCGCTGATCAGTAGTTTCTAGCTGTAAGAACTAAAGGTGTGCGATGACTTTTGACTCTTTAGTTTCCAAAGATAATTACTTTATTTTTGTTTCTGTTCAGCTGGGGTGAGTTATGACGCATCCACACATTAATTTGTTGAATATTTGAATGGGTTCAGAGTCACTTGGTGACATTGCAATGTAGAGTTGCATATCATCTGCATAACTATTTTATTATTTGTTAAAATCTGAACTAGTGGGAGCATGTAGATACAATTGCAAGAAACTGATTTTGAATTAAGCTGAAATGAAACTAAATAAACACACACACACACACACACACACACACAAACTGACTCACACAGCTTGACCTCAGTATTTAAAAAAAAATAAATCCAAACTTACATATGAAATTTCTTGTAGACAGCCCTTTGTGGTTTGTTCAATTGGTTTTAGTTTCCTAGGTGGAAACTAAAACAAATAAAATAAAATAAAATAAACAAATAAATACAGGTGCATCTCAGTAAATTAGAATATTATCACTTACTTTATTTCAGTAATTTAGTTAGAAAAATAAAACACATAATACAATATGAATTTCTCACACACAGAGTCCTATATTAAAAATGCTTCTTTCTGTTAATTTTGAAAATTATGGTTTACAGTCGATGAAAAACCAAACTGCAGTTTGTCTGTAAATTTGAATATTTCATGAAATAAATAAAAAATTATTTTAAGTACAGATAATTTATGTTATAAGCATGTTACGTTCAACAAACTGTTCTCAGAACCCATAGAGAGAATTAATAGAGTGCAAACAAAAAGAAGAAACTGGGAAACACATCAACCCACAACATAAACAAATAAATGAAATTATAAAGCATCCTCTTTTTCAACAATAGAGGGATCTGATGAAGCCTCTGACTTATTAGGCTTCATCAGATGTGCTGTAATACTGACTGCTACCGGAGAGCCTTCCGATCATGATATTTTGCTGGAAAATAAGTTATTTAAAGACGTTATTGTGATAAATGATAATATTGTTGTTTTTTTATATTGTTTTCAAGTAATATAACGGTAATGGCATAATAATGCAAGAACACATTCTCAGAGATAAGTAAACTTTAAATTCTAATAAAAATGTAACACCGGAACTGGAAGACGTTTTAAATATCCAGAATAAATAAAGAAAACAACAGAAATAACAAATAAAATGAATAATAAAGTATAATATAATAATAATAGAGTACTCAATAATTTCCATTTGTTTATAGACCTGTTTTAGTTTATCATGCGATCAATTGATTTATTTGTTATTGTGACAATACAGCAATAATTAATTAACCCTTGGGATTAATAAATAACTTTTTTAATTGAATTAAATAAACCTCACCAGGATGATAATTAGAATTATCACCCTGTACGAAAACTATTTGAAATAATTCATCAAGCTTGGCTTACCCTTGATGTGTTTTGGTGAATCAGTTCATATATTAGTTGGTCTGAGTTGTTTTTTTCTGTTAAATCCATCTTACCGGTGTCTTCAGCCCCGTTTCTTAATAGCCGAGTTACGCAAAACCGAAACGTTTTAGCTCAATAATTTATCCGCGAACGGTTTCCAAGTTCTGTTGCCTAGCAACGTCAGTTACCATGTAAACTGAAGTCGCTACACAATGTTTCCCCTCCCCAAAAAATGTTCCACTTGAAGTACCTGTAGTTGTTATTTATTATTATTAACCCTCTCGTTTTTTTGTGGTTTTTGTTGCTGGAATTAATAATTTTATTTAAAATTTGGATAAATGTAAACATTTGATTGGTCCGGGCCGCTGACACGCAGGCGGATTGTCAGTTGTAGTCATACGATCTGTCATCATCCTTCGTACAATGCGAAAAGGGAAGTTGAAAGAAGTGGGAGAGGGACACCGCGGAGCCTTACGAAATCTACCGATTCAGTACCTGTCCGGATAGTCGACACACTGTGAAGAGACTCTGAAGTGCTGCGGATAAATCGGGCCGGAGACAACACCCCTATTATCCAGGCTGCCCTTCTTTTCTTTTTGGTGAGTGGCTAATATTAGCGACCTAAATGCTAACACTGGAGGGCTCCTCCCGAAGCGGCCGCAGCTAAACAACATTCACCCAGCTAGCCAACACTTGGTAGGGCCGTGCTAGCTAGCAGTGTAAATAAGGCTGCTCACTCGGGTGGATCAACACTAGCAGCGTTATTCACTTTTAATACAACAGAAATGCAGATTGAAATCACTGACTGATGAAGAAGTTTGACCGCTTTTACCCTTTTTCGGACAACGTTAGCCAGCTTACATTAGCTGTACACACCCAAACCTGCATCATCATCTGAGTTCTAACATTCTCAAACGTTACGTAAGTGTGTAAACCCATAATGCACAATACTAACTGCGATTAATTTTTTTTTTCACTCAGTCAATCAGGTGTCACTGTTAGTTGATCGGGAGCTTGATAGGATCAGCATATGAATTAGCTGTGTTGCTAACGCTAGCTGTTTGCTAATTGAAGCTAATGGCAGGTTATATGTGGTTATCCCGATGTCGTAACACGATTTCGGGGAAGTTGTTGATAAATAGAGTGGGAAGGAGAGCTGTATGACTGTCAGAGGTAGTTTGTTATTGTTACATATTAGAGCAGTTAAAAATGTTAGTCTTTTAACGACGCATCCTCAGTCATAACAACTTTTCCTAACTATGTTAGCATAATTGTCAAATATGTGAAAGGTAAATAACTTCGAGAACGTGAGACAATAATCGGGAAAGAGAAAGCTAACATCATTTAATTAAAAATGGAAAACTGTAGACATTTATTTTAACCATTCCATTCTGTTAATTGTAATTACTGTGGCTTACAGCAAATGAAATAAAAACCAGTAATACGCAACAAATATTGAATAAATCCTCTAAATAGAGAAATGTCTACTGAAAGAATATGATCAGTATATGTGTTGAACACTTGGCCAGGGCTCCTTTTGCATGAATTACTGCATTAATGCCAGCTCTCTCATCTTTTACTTGATCAGGGAGTTTGCTAGCCAACCAAAGACGTATTGGTACATTTAGCAGCGTGAGCAGACCTGTGCCAGGTGATCCTGGAAAATGAAATTCAGCAGACTGAAACGGGATGTGCTCTAAAGTTCCTTGGTGGACTGATGTGCTGACTTTGATTTTGATAAAAACATGTTGGACCAACAGTAGCGCATGATACTGCTCCCAAAATGATAACAGATTGTGAAAATTTTACACTTTCAGTGCCTCCCCACTCTCTCTCCAGGCGCTGACTCTTTTTTGTTTCCAAATAAAATGCTAAATCTTTTTTCATCTGAAAAGTAACTGAGATTGAGCAACAGTTTAAGTATTCTCCTTCTTAATCCAGGTTAGATGAATATGAAAGCCGAGGAATCACTTTAAGCACCAAATGTGAGAGTTGTATGAATTTTTCTGGATCCATTCAACAACTTCACACCTGGTGAATCCCCCCAAAACCTTGAAAGGACTTTACTACACAAAACATTCAAGGGTGTGTTTTTCCTTCCACAGAACTTTCCAGTGAATAGCCAGGTTTTTCAGTATTTACCTTTTCATTAATGTCACTTGTGCAACTATCAAGTCAGGAGTCTTCCTAATGATAACATATAACATCTGTATCCAGAAATTCATTTTTGATATTAAGTAAGATTATAATTTTCCCAGAATCAAAAGCTATTTTTATATTCTGCTCTATTACCAACATATTCCCATCATCATATATGAGCAATACAACCAACCAAATAGTTTGTTTGCACTAAGAGTTCATCTGTTTGGTAAAATTATGACTTCTGTCCAGCGCATGGACTGAAAATACAATAAATATTTCACCCACACAAGTCTTTGCTGTGATAGCATTGCAGTTATTTTTGTTTAATTTTGTTGTATTTTAATTTTATTTAATCACTGGATCTCATTTAAATCAATCATCTTTACAAAAAGACACCTGGTTAAGATAGCACTCCTACTGTATAAACCACATGTAATACACAATAAAACTGAATATTATTGTAATAATGCTGTATTTCCATGTCTTGTGGTTTAAGTCCAGAATTTATTTAACAGACAAAATGTCCCTGCCAGGTTGCAAACTCACAAACCCACTGAACAAAACTGCAGCTCATAGTATCAAACCTTTTCTTACCTAACCTAAGGAGGTTTTCCCTAATGTGTTGTCCAAACTTGTCTGCTAATCTCCTTTACTCATAACTTAAATCCTCTCTCAGGCATTGCTGGAGTTTTTCACAGCTGCAGGATTTGGGGCCAACATATTAGTTGTTGGTGTTGCTGCTTCAGCAGAAATCCAGTCTGGAAAAATTCAGTTCATTCATTTAATGACAATTCACAATAAATATATTGTGGCACTTTACAAAAAAAGGAAAAAAGAAGTTTGGTTTGAATGAAAAAGACAAAATGAATTTTAAGCAGGTTTTGAAGGTATCAGATGTTGGTAATATAATGTCAAAGGGAACAAGCAGCTACAGTAAAATACAATGCCTCTCTTGTTTTTGATCTAAGAGTCAGTGCCCTTTATGTTATGGACAGGTATGAAAATGTTTAATTTAAAAGTAAACAACAGGAATCCAGTGAATGGACTCTTGAGACGTTGTGTGTAAAGCTGCCTGGCTTGTCGCAATAAATCACCTGGTAAATTAGGATGATTTATCGTTTTTCTCTTTTCTCTCTTTTTTACCAAAAACCGCATGAAAAGTCTTCAGTCTGGTTAATTTGTCTCAACTAACCTTTTGTTTCTTAAGAACAATTTTGTTTACAGACTTCATAATTCATTTTATTTGTCGTTTCTGTTGTTTTGTTTATTTATTTTTGATAATTAAACAGTCTTCTACTGTTAAATGTTCATTAAAATTTAAAGTTTATTGATTTTCAAGAATGTGTTCTTGCATTATTATGCCATTTTTACCATTATATTGCTTTAACATAGTCTCAAAAAACAACAATATTATTGTTTATCACAATAACTTCTGGGACAATTTATCGTCCAGCAAAAGTTGTGATTGTGACGCGGCTGACAGCTTCTGCAGTTTTGACGTTGAAAGCAAGAAAACAGAGACTGAGATATTCTAAATCCGAACATTTGAGAAACAATGTGACAAGAAGGAGCTAAAGTAGAAAGAAATGTTTTTTACAACTTGATTTATCACTTTTTTTCTTTCTTCCTCTCTCTGTCGTTTAGGTGTAATTAAAGGTTCTTGCCACCACATCAGTGCTCAGGGGAGGAGACCACACAGAGTGACATGGCAAGTAGAGGTGGAGCCACGCGACCCAATGGACCTAACGCCGGCAACAAGATCTGCCAGTTCAAACTCGTGCTTCTAGGAGAGTCAGCGGTGGGAAAGTCGAGTCTCGTACTTCGATTTGTCAAGGGCCAGTTTCACGAATTCCAAGAGAGCACAATCGGAGGTACGTATGATGACGACTTCACTGCTTTTCACATGGGAATCGGTGACGCAGTGGATATTAAATAAGATTAATGACAAACAGCTGTCACAAGATTCTCACTTCCCAGTTATAAATCACAAATTTGGCAATTTATCTGACGTTAATTGAGGAACAATATGATTATACGTCAAATAAAGGAGTAGAAATATCTCATTAAGCTTTCTAAATATAGCTTACACACATAAATATTCACAGCGTAATTCTTCATTTTTCCAAGTTTTCCTTTTTGGTTTTGTTCACACTTTTTTTTCTTCTATGTGAAAAAAAGAAAAACATCAAAGAAAAGAAGCGAGCACAAGGCAGTGAAACGTGGAGGAAAAAAGTGATGTTACATTTGAAACATTCAAGTCAAACATCGGCGTTCAACACAATGTGCATTCAAGTCAAAAGTCGAGATGGCAAAGTCTGCAAGAAGAAAGGAAGAAGTCAGGAAGACGACAGAAGCTCGAAAAACAAGCAAACCGGCACCCTATGGAGAGATTTAAAAACGCTCGGTTGCTTGTCCCGTATGCATATATTTTTTACCACAATGGAAAATGTAACTCTAAAGTTCTGGTAGCATTCATGTATATTGTAGACGTATTTTCTTCTTTCACTCTTACCGGTATCGTTACTCACTCAGCACAGACAGAAGGAAGCGACATAAAATTGTTTACATAGTCACACTGCAGCTGCACTCAGACACTGGTCCAGACATTTTAAAAAGTAAAACAGTTACAGCTCAAGCTAATTGGTAAATATGGATTACATAGAGTGACCAGTTATCAATTTATTTTTTAAATTTTATAATCAAATGTTCTGACAGAGGATACATAAAAAGTAAAAAGAAAACAATTTCTTACCTACTAAACTTTATGCTCACAAACAACACCCCCAGTTTCCTTCACCTAGCACGACTTGCTGTGTCATAAAGTGTTTCTAACAGAGAAACTGGTGTTTTTATGGTTCGCCTAACTGGTTTTACTTCCAAAGCTCACAAACATTTCTTACATTGATGAGCATTCCTTGATTTGTCACTAATAAACATTTTCACATTCATTAAAAAGTCTTTTATGAAGAAAATGAAACATTCTGTGATCATCTGGAGAAATGCAAGCAACTTTATTCTCAAATGTTCTCAAATTATTTATCTGCTTTCAAAACGGAAATGCCAAACATGATGGAGGTATACTTTGAATACTTTTAGATTTCCTGGTTCTGAAACATAAAGATGTTTGTACTTAAAGTTTAACTCGTGTTTAGAAATCTGTGAGGAACCAAGAGCCGCAGAAATACTGAGGTGAATTCCTAGATGTCCGCTCATAGTTTCAGGTATCTTTTTGTCACGTGAAAGCTGTGTGTTGTCTGTCGAAGCGTAACCTTTAACCTCTTCCTGGAAATTGTGGGATGCAATTGAAAATTCTGCTTTAGTCCAGATGAAAAGGGTTTCAGGAGTAAGTAGGTCTGAATCTCACTGCATGATAATACAAAACAAGTCGACTGATTTATCTGAGCCGATTTTCTGGAAATCGGTGATCAGCCAGTGCACTGCAAAAACACAAAATCTTACCAAGTAATTTATATTTTTTCACTTACAATGTGGGGAAAATGTTTTAAGTGAAATAATCTGCCAGTGGAACTAGAAAGTTTTCATCAATATAAAGGAATTACTTACTTAAAACATTTGTAAGTTAGTTTTCTTTTTTCTTTTTAAGTTTACTAAGTTATTTGCACAAGAAACTGGACCAAAATTACTTGGTAAGATTTTGTGTTTTTGTAGTGTCTTCTGCTCTGCAGAGGTTTGACTGGCAGACCGGCCCATCAAGTCATTTCCGCATGTTTGGAATCAACCTAAGCCGCTTTCGCACCGCAGGGAACGGTACGGAACGAAACGGTTCCGAGCGTGTTCGCATTACAACTTGCAACCGGTTCCACCCGGGCCCATGGAACCACAAGAGCTGTGGTTCCAATCGTGCCGGCCAAGCGGTTCTGCTTAGAACCGCTTGGCCGGAATATGTTATGGAGTCAGACGTTGATTTTCCGTTGACAGCTGGCTCTCACTAAACTGTATTTTATTTTGTAAAGAGTGCTCTTTTCAATATGTTTATTATTAGTTTTAATGGATTCGTCTCAATATAGTGCAATCACCTGGTCTAATGACGAGGTATTTTTTTCCTCCGCTTACTCGCTGATGAACGAGTACAGCCGGCCGCTACATCGAAACCATTGTTTAGTTTCAAAAATAATGACGTCCGGCACCGCTTCGATGGCGCCCTCAGTGTAATGCGAACACAACAGGGCTGGAACCGTTCCGTACCGTACCGTTCCGTACCGTACCGTTCCGTACCTTACCGTTCCGTACCTTATCGTTCCGTGCAGTGCGAAAGCGGCTCAAATGTAGCAGAGGGGTGAGTGTAGTCACCCCTCTGCTACAAATTCACTTTCTTGCTATATTTAGCGACATTTCAGGCTAAAATAATTGGCAATCAGCCAAAAGTAGAATCAGCAATCGGCCAGAAAAATGCAATCTTTGCATCCCTAAAATGCCTCAGCCATGTGTCAGGAAATTCTTTCACAGAAGTTAGTTTATCAAATCCTGGAGCTTCCATGTCGGTGTAAACACAGGGAGGCGAGCAGCGCTGGCTGGTGTTACTTTCACTGAAACCCTCTGTGTGACTCAGGGTGCCTTATCTGCTTTGTTTCCCTGCAGCTGCCTTCCTGACTCAGACAGTATGTTTGGACGACACAACAGTCAAATTTGAAATCTGGGACACAGCTGGTCAGGAGCGCTACCACAGTCTGGCTCCTATGTACTACAGAGGCGCCCAGGCAGCCATTGTGGTCTATGATATCACAAATGAGGTGAGCCGGGCTTCTCTCTGCCGTCTTTTTACTGCTGCTGCTGCTACCTGCTGCTAATCTTTGCTGGCTTGCACAGAAATGCTGTGGCATATGAGGAAATGGGCGTGGTGGGGGTTTCCATTTTTGTTATATATGTTTTTTTTAGCAGCATTCAGAAGCTTATTTTTAAGCACTGAGAGATGAGTCACCACTGAGCATCACAGTGTTTACAGACTTTGTACACTTGACTCATTGATATCTGAAAGATTAATGTCTGGATGTTCAATAGCATGACTTTTGTATCTGAAGGAGACTTTGAAAACTCTCCATGTAGTTTAATTATTGAAAGAAACACCTTTACTCTCAGTGTGATTTATTTTACACTGCAAAAACACAAACTATTTTTGGTCTGGTTTATAGTGAAAATATCTTAGTAAACTTGAAATAAGACAAAAATAACTTACAAGATATAGTCACATCTAATATAAGATATTGGAGCTTGTTTTATGTCAATAATTCCTTAATATTGATGAAAAAGTCTTGTTCTGTTGGCAAATTATTTCATTTATAACTTGGGAAAAATGTCTTGTTATAAGTGAAATAATCTACAAGTGGAACTAGTATTATTTTAACTATATTAAAGAGCTAGTTTCTATATCTTGCTGAAAAGCTTCTTATAAGTTAGTGTTGTCTTATTTAAGAGTAGTAACATATTAGCAATAGAAACTAATATCCAAAAGTAGTTGGTAAGATTTTGTTTTTGATAAAACAAAATCGGCAGGTCAGGTTTGGTTGCATGGCACATTTCAGCATCTAGAGTCCAAATGATAAAAACATAACACAATTAAACAAAACAAAGAAGAGGCATTTTATTACAGCAGCAGAATAAAGAGAAGTGATGAAATCCAGAGCAGTTTTTTTTTTTTAGCCAAACAGGTTTTTAGCCTAAAATTAAATTAACTCAGTGTTTCGGCGTTTTTGCAGTTTTCTGGAAGTTTGTTCCAGATTAGAGAACTGAATTCTGCTTCTCCATCTTTGGTTCTGGTTCTGGGGAAGTTTGATACGACTAAAGACCTTTAATGTATTTTGGATTCTAAACCAAACTAACATGAATATTTTAAAGTCTGATCTCTGAGCCACTTGGTGCCAGTGGACTTTAGAACGGTGATGTTCTGTATTGTCCTAGTTTTAGAGAACATGAGCAGCAGCGTTCTGGGTCGTTCTGGGTCAGTACCATCCGCCTGACGGTTTCAAATCTGATAGTTATTTTAGCTGTAGTACTGATTCTGATAATGCACTTGTTATGTTTTGCTTCCTTGTTTACTTTCTTTTTGGGGGCAGAATTAACTGTCCAGAGGTTTTGGAAGTGACGAATATGTTGTTTTGCAAATTTATAGCCTCAATTATTGTGGCAATTAATTTAAAAACCTTTTATTAGTTTAAAAAGTTTATTTAATAAAAGGAACATTTTCATTTGGAGTGCAGCGATGAATCGTTCCCAGCGTCTTTACTTTTGAGCGATCGGCTATTGGCTGATGATTACACATGAAACCGATCTTATCTGTTTTGTTATTTTAGCAACTTTGTTGCTATATTTAACAGCTTTTCAGGAAAAAATAAATGATATTGGCCCAAGTTGGAATCGGCAGGTCAGGCCTTTGAAAGATCGGTGATCAGCTGTTAGCAACCCAAGTTTTTATTGTAGTTTTGCTTAAATTGGAGCTAATTTAATTTAATTATATTCTCCTAATTGGGATAAGTAAAACTGTGAAATAGTCCAACTAAAATCACTCTATTATTGCAACTTTAAGCTATAAGGAATGAATCAATTAATCACATGATGAATTAAAATCAGTTCAAAGATTTCCATTTGCATGATTTATTGATTTCCTCTTTCTATCAAAAACTGGATGATAAAACTCTTCAGTCTTTTGTTTTGGTCTCGACCAGCCCCTTTTTTGAAGGACAGTTTTGCTTACAGAAGCTTCATAATTCACTTTATTCTTGTTTTGTTTATTTATTTTGTGTATTTAAAATGTCTTCTAGTTCCAGTGTGAAATATTCATTAGATTTCAAGGTTTATTGATATTTATTATTACCATTATATTACTTGAAAATAGTCTCAGAACAGCAATATTAGCATTTATCGCAACAACGTCTGGCTCAGTTTATCATCCAGAAACATTTGCTATCATGACAGGTGCAGTAATTAGACGCTCGCTGACTGTAAACGAGACCATTTAGGCTGGTAATAATTTCCTTTATGTGTTAGCAGCGATTCCTCCACTGTGCATGAGGATTTATCATCAGCTCACATTAAAACTTTGCTTCTGAAAGAACAGTTTTAAATTGAAATGTAATAATAATGTAAGTAATTAAAAATAGCAGCGGATTTCTTTTCTGCAGTGAATTATCGTTTTGATTGTTTAGAGCATCTGGAAAATGGTTTGTGGTGCTAACAGTCAGGTTTCCTGAGGTTATCTATCGGTTGCTTCCAAGGAAAACCTCTGAGGAAGACTTCTTCCTCCCAACAACACCGCCTTGATTACAGGTCCAAACATCCTCCTCACAGCGTCTTCGGGTTTTTCTCAGAGCTGCGAGTCCAAACACATCTTAATTCCACACTGAAAACATTTGAACCGCATTTAGTTGTGTCTATTATCTTCTGCTCTTTAATTCAAATGAATTTAGCGACTTTTAGATTTTGAACCTAAATATGTGAGTTTGTGAAACATAAACTTACAGCAGTAAGTTGTGTTAACCTTTTATTAGAGTTGATAAACTTTAGCACTTAAAGAAACTGAAAGAAGAAAGACAGGAGTGGGATCCAGTTCCCAGAATGCTTAGCGGCATGTTCCTGTATCCTGAGATCGAAGTGCGGTACATCAATCAGACTCTGGTGTTTTATTAAGGCAAAAGTTTATTTTTATGTCCTGTTCACGCTAAATGTTTTTGAGCTGAATTCATTGTGATGTTTAATAACATTTATTATTAGATCAGAAGTTTTGTGCAATTTGAAACGAGAATTTTAATTATTCTAAAGTAGAATAAGCAGTTATTTAAACTCGATCATGTGAGTAGAATAATAGAAATGTGGCTCCTTAGCTCGGTCAGGGCAGTTTTTTTTCTTGCATATTGTGAAATAATTATTTGGTCTAAATTGCACCATTAAGTTAAAAATTACAATTCAAGAAGAATGAAGTTAAATGATGTTTAACTTCATAAACTTCAATTTCTGAGTTAAAACCAAACCAATTTTCTTGTTGATTAAATTGTAGCAGGTGGACTTTTATTTTCAAGCTAAGCCACCTTCAAATGTTTTACAGTGCACCCAGAAAACTGCAATTAGACTTTTCAGTAAATCTACTAAATTTACTCGTATCACCTCAATCTTATGTTCTCTACACCGACTTCCTGTGGATTTCAGAGTCTTTATTTCTAGTTCTTGTTCTCGTCCACAGAGCTACGAATGGCCTGGGTCCATTATTTATGTCAGTTTTTAACCAAACGCTCTGCTGCCACGCGTTCTTCCAGGTACTCAGTTAAAGGGGAAGTATTATCTAAATTAACTTTTTTTAAGCTTTACATCACGTTGTAATGTTTTCCCCTCATCAAAACCATACCTGGAATGTTGCTTTGACTCTTTCATGAATGTTTTAGAAGTCCTTGAATCTCCATGGCGACCATTCAGCTGTGCAAAACGCCTGGGTGAACCTAGCCCCGCCTTCGAGGACAAAGCTCCGCCTCACAGTGGAAGTTTCCAAGTTTTGAAGCCTTAATCAGCTCCTTCAGACTAGCCAGCAGCAATTAGCAAACACCTGGTGAAACTGATCATCTGCTGAGCTCATTATAGGAGTTGCCTCTCAGTAAAACGCTGCTAAAAACGTTTTAAAGGGTTAATAGAGGAGCCATGTTGTGATGACGTCCTTTCAGAAAGAATAGGAGTTTCAAAAGGGACAGAGGCATTAAATTACAAATTAAAATTTTTTTATTTATACAGCATTTTTGTAACAATCGAAGTTACTATAGTTACTTGATTATGCTATAAAATGTGGTTGGAAACACATAATAAACCCGCAGAGGGACGAGGCCTTCCAGCTTGTGGCTCCTCTGGCTGCAGCTTCGTTTTGTCGATTAAAACAAAATAAAGGCAGTTTTGTTCTCCCAGATTTTTATGTCATGATTCTACTGCGCTTGTTTGAGATTTCTAAGTTTAGAACTAACAACCACCGTTTTGTCTGCTCACTTTCATTACTGTTCTTCCACCAAAACTTTCTGACTCTTGTGATGTTTCAGTTTGTGGGATCAGTTTGATAAATAGTTCTTCTGGCCCTGTTCGCCATCGTTTGGGCTTGGTTGTTATTTTCCTAATTGAGGCGACCCTTACCCCTCTGTGCTCTGTTTTCCAGGAGTCATTTGTACGAGCGAAGAACTGGGTCAAAGAGCTTCAGAGACAAGCCAGTCCAAACATTGTAATAGCCCTGGCTGGGAACAAGGCCGACCTCGCTAGCAAGAGAGCTCTGGACTTCCAGGTTACGACTTTA
>NC_088845.1:7345896-7355896 GCF_904066995.2 Poecilia reticulata | reverse complement strand
TCCGTTTTGAGTGTCTGAATCTTAATAAATCCAATAAAATGGTCTCTTGTATGATTCTCTGTGTGGAGATCAGTGGCTCTTCTGGAGATTCCTTTGCTTTTTTTTTGTTCCAATTAAATTATTTTTGCTATCAAAAAACGTTTAAATATAGGACAAAAGCAATCTGAATACATAAACATTTATTACATGTGGAAAAGTGATCCCATCTCAGACTGGATCACAGATCTTGAAAACCAACAAGTTAAAACACTTTGGAAAAATAATCTGTTTCTTTATTCAGTTATTAGGCGGTGATGGCTGTGGACAGGACAGATCTCCTGTAGAGGTCTGTGTAACAGTGAATTTGAAGAAGCCTCTGACTAAAGAAAAAGAATAAATACACAGAATAAAAATACTTTTCTTACACTCTCTGATGTTAGGGTCCCTCACACCACCAGGGGGCCCCCAAAGAGCAAAACTCTGACAAGCTGAAATAATATAACACTTAAACACCACTCTGCGTTTCAAAATCAAAATAATTTGTTTTAATTTGCTACTCAAAGTTAAAAATTAAGAGCCATAATAACACTGGTATAATGTAAGATAAATATTAATTATGCTAATAATTAGTCCTGCCACGATAACAAATTTTGCTGGACGACAAATTGTCCCAGAAGTTAATGTTGTTGTTTTAACATAATTTTCAAATAATATAGTGGTCATTTGTTTGAGAACAAATTTTCAAAGATGAATAAACTAAATTCTAACGAACATTTAACACAGGAACTGGAAGATATTTTAAATATCCAAAATAAATAAAACAGAAACAACTAAAAGTGAAGTATGAAGTCTTTATAAAAAAGAAAAAAAAGGCAAGTTCAGACCAAAACACCAGACTGAAGATTTTTATTATCCAGTTTTTGTTAGAAAGAGAGAAGAGAAAAACAGCAAATCATCCAAATGGAAATTACCGACATCGTTTTAATTTATTGTTCAATTAATAACTATGACAGGTCTACTAGTAATAGCTCTTAACGTAGCCTAGGAATGAAAAAGCATCTCGCGTCGACATTTTGGGATGAGGGGCCCCAAATGAAAATCTTGTTAGGGCCCCAAAAAGGTTTGGACTGACCCCGGACAGCAGTGAAACAAACACAACGGAAAAGAGAAACTTTCTACTAAATGAGCCTCCAAGTCAGAAATAAAAGCAAAAGAAAAATGAGTCAATACTTTTTCAGCACTGTAAAACATAATTTAACTCTAATTTGTAGTAGTTTTATTTAAACATTACATTTTGTAGTTCAAAGAGCTTCTTTTAATTGAAAATTACACTGAAAATAATTCAGAGCGCTATTTACTGCCACCATTGGTAAAGTTTTGTATTAAAAAAAATATTTAAACTAATAAAATATTTTAGTTAAAACAGTTTAATGTAGAAAAATATAACTTTTAATTTCAGTACTAAGTGGATCATTTAATGCTTTATTTAATAATCAGTGACTTTCTGTTTTGTTGTGGATTAAATATTGATGTTAGGGATAATTTCTCTTTGCTGATCTTCAAAATGGGAAAGACATGAAAACATACCACTCAAACAAAGCATGTAGATAACAATTATATTCTATGCCAATCAGTTCTTTTGTGGGAAAACCATAAACAAACATTTCTGCCATCACAAACATAAACGTAAAATTTGTTAAGCTGTTCTGGTATTTTAGCTGAAACCATTTGTTTTGGTCACATGTTGAAAACATTAATTATGGTGAAGAATATGTAATAAAACAGGCCTGTTTCTTTTCTAAAAGTTTCAGGGAATCTTGTTGGAGTGCATAACAAACTCTGAAATATTACATGTGACAAAGAAATTTGGTCGACTCGATGTGCCCAAGACAGAATTACATTACAACATTTAGAGCTTACTTTCTAAGCAGTTTGAGGTCCATCATTTTACCCAGAGACGGATAATTCAGAGCTGGAAAACACTAAAGACGACCAGCAACCCTCCCAAGAGTTTATTGCATTTAATTGGAATAACTATCTGTAAGAAAAACACACTTAAAAACCTCTTTTGATGTCAGCGTGTCACTCCATATGCACACATTTTCCAGTGTCTCGCTGGTTCTCGTTTCTCTCCTCTGCTTGTTTCCATCTTCTTGCCTCTTGACACATTTCCCATCCCCAGAGGCAACATCAGACGAATCATCTCAGCTCTGAATCAGCCAAATCACATGATAGCCAAGAGTCAAAACACACTTTTCACAGCCTCATAGACAGACCACACCCACACACACACCCACACACCTATACGGGTTTTGATGTATTAGTGGGACAATTTTTTCAAACCAGTTTTTTGCAACACTAAACGGACACCCCTTTCCACTTATACTAGAAAGACGTAGTAAGTTGTCAAAAATCTTGTTGAGCTACATAACATAGATCTCACTTAAAAATTTAGATACACACATCCGAACTCAAAATACAAGAACCTGACGCAATGCTGTATTAAAAGGACAAACAATAATGAGATGCTTGGCTTCGCACATGGCACCAACAGTAATTGTCAGGGCCAGTTGTATTTATCAGGACCACAGCATACACATACAAAGAATATACAATTTATGTGCATGAAGAAGTCCAAACATGGAAATATGGACTCTAACTAGTCCATATTTCTGTGGAGTGCATCTGTCATCCCATGAGATGTCTGAATCATCTACGGAATCAGAAACATACTCCTCTTTTGATGATGTCACCTCACTTGAACTTTGTTCTGGACAGACCTGTTGATTAAAAACAGATTTTGTATACATTGAAAGCATTTGAGCAAGAATATTTCTACTAAAAGCTTACCACTTGAAATTCAGTGATGTCCTTCTTTTATTTACAATAACATTTTTTGTGCCAGGACTGGTTGCAAACTAGACAGAGAAAAATAAGAATTGACAAAGGGAGGTAGCATGATAAATATTTTTAAAAAGTCAGTGCCACACTATAACTCAATTTCAACATACAGCACAGCTACACATGGAACAATTTTTTAGAAGTGTTCCTGTGGGACCTCTCCTCGGGCTGCCACCTTATCATAGTGGAGGGGTTTGAGTGTCCCAATGATCCTAGGAGCTATGCTGTCTGGGGCTTTATGCCCCTGGTAGGGTCACCCAAGGCAGACAGGTCCTAGGTGAGGAACCAGACAAAGCGCAGCCTGAAGACCAGTGGTGGGAAGTAACGAAGTACAAGTACGTCGGTACTGTACTTAAGTACAATTTTCGTGTATCTGTACTTTACTTAAGTGGATTTAATAATGGGTACTTTCTACTTTTACTCCACTACATTTTACAGTAAGTATCTGTACTTTCTACTTCACTACATTTCTACAAAAGTGCCGCGTTACTCGTTACATCCAAGTCGCGTTACATTGTGTATTTTTTTCCCATTAAAATGTGAAGTTCAGGGACTTAAGGTGGTGCCGTAAAATCCGCGCAATAACGTAACTTACTTGTCTGTCGTCACCCATCGGCTCCACCTTTACTCACACGCGGAGCTCCAAGACATGCGCAGTGGTTTTCTCTGAGCGTCAGTAATATAATAGTACGGAAGCGCTGCATAAATCCTAAGATATGGCGACATGTAAAATAAGCAGCGCTTCGCTTTCACAGACGGTGGGGACTTTGTCCAATTTTTAACGTCACTTGGAAGGAAAGCTTAAAGAAAGGTAAGCTCCGTGGACGTGATGCTAGCAAAGCTAGCTGTGTTGACTGAGACACATGTTGCATCTGCAATGACTGACATGTCGCAGATATGGGACAACGCTGTGACCAAAGTGCAATATTGTAATATGACATTCATGGACGATCCGATTCTTCTGGACGGATCTTGACTAAGTCCTATAGTACTGAAGCCTCAGTGAGAGCCGTTCTTTGTTCTCGTAATGCTCTGCGTACACTGCAGTAGCTATTTTATTTCATTAAAAAATCTTTATATTTAATTGGTGAATAAATAAAAAAAGAACGTAGGAACGCAGAGCATGCTCATTGCTCTTTGTTTTCGTCACCTGTCATGGTGGCAGACGTTGCAGCAGGAGGGAGGATGAGAACAGTCATGGTGCTCCTCCTGCTTGGTTACTTCTTGCTTATTGGGCCTTGGACAGTGTTCATAGTTGAACATTGTTAATTGCAATGTTTAATGGTGCAGACAATTATTATTTCTGACATTGGCAATATGGGCAACCGCACAGGGCGTTATTTCTTTAGGGATGGCAGGAGACCTGTGTATTGTGGCACAGAGATGAAAGCAAAACAGAATGAAGAAAAGTTTGAATTGATACTGGTTAAATTTATTTCAGCTCTAAGTATTTAATATCTAGGTGGGAAAGTGAATCTTTCAGATCAATTTGAGAAGCAGTTTTGATAGGTGCACTAAATTTTATTGTCATGCAGCGCGGGGTGCTGGTTTTGATTTGGTCTTGGGTTCGGTGGTCTAGACTACAACTTTGCTACGAGGCTCCTTGGTTCCATGTCCTCCTCTGCCAGTTGGATTTCTTTGAAAATAAATGTGTGGCAAAAAAAGTGAAGTTCATGTTATGTTAGGACAGGAGATGAGATGTTTCCATCCCTGAAATTATGATGCATAGGATCATATATCTAAGTCTAAACTATGTTACAGAATAAACACAATTAAAACATGCTTTATCTGTGGCATATGATCATATGATCGGTACACTTAATGATATTAGCGATTAGGCAATGCATTCAGCAAGTACTTTTACTTTTAATACTCAAGTATTTTTAAACCAGTACTTTTTTACTTTTAATTAGGTAAAATGTTAATGTGGTACGTTGACTTTTACTTGAGTACATTTTTGTCTGTGTATTTGTACTTTTACTTAAGTAAATTTTTTGAGTACTTTCTCCACCACTGCTGAAGACCCCTTATGATGCGCAACAACCTTGGATCTGGCGTTCCCTCGCTCGGACGCGGGTCACCGGGGCCCCACTCTGTAGCCAGGCCTGGAGGTGGGGCACGATGGCGAGTGCCTGGTGGCTGGGCTTTTACCCATGGAGCCCGGCCGGGCTCAGCCCAAAGAGGAGACCTGGGTCCCCCTTCCAATGGGCTTACCACCTGTCGGAGGGGCCAAAGGGGTCGGGTGCAGTGTGTAACGGGCGAGCTAGTGTGCAAGGCTGAGAGGTTCCGGCTAGAAATAGCTGGCCTCACCTTGACGTATGGCTCTGGTTCTGGAACCAGTCTCCTGGAGAGGGGCTGGACGTATTTCCACTCTGGAGTTGCCCACAGTGAGAGACGCTGGGCAGGAGTGGGCATACTTGTTGCCCCCCATCTTGGCGCCTGTACGTTGGGGTTCACCCTGATGAACAAGAGGGTAGCCTCCCTCCGCCTACGGGTGGGGGGACGGGTTCTGACTGTTGTCTGTGCTTACGGGCCGAACAGCAGTTCAGATTACCCACCCTTCTTGGCAGGCACGTGCAGAGGGGGGTGCTGGGGGTGCTTGAGCACCTGCCCTTTTTGCTCCTTGCCCCAAAGTGCTGTTTTGGTCAATTTTAATTTTAATTTTATTTTATTGTATTTTTTGTTTTATTATTTTCTAAGCCCTCTTCTGACACATAATATGTACTAACATTATTTTAATTATTTTTTGTACAACATAATAAGCCCTCCGGTCACCTTGTTACCTTTGACCTTTTGCCCGTGACGCATGACGCAGTTGCCTCTCGCGCAGTGCAATAAGGCGACAAACTGGAGCTAAACGTAGCGAACGTTCCAGATTACAGAACAGTTTTTGGTGAATAAAAAAAAAAAAGCTTTTGGTGAATAAAATGGAGTAGACTTGCTACTTGTCAGATGACAGAATACGTTGAATGTATTGTTTCTGCTTCAGCACAGAGTCGTGGTTTAAGCAGAGAGGTAATGAAATACAACAGACACTGACAGGCCTCTGTGTCTACTTTTCTCTGATGAACTACTGAGCAGGAGGAGACAGCCAGGTAAGGAAAAACTGTTCTTATCTAACAATTAAGTATTTTCATCATACAGATATTAGGCTGTTGTTGGTGTGCTATTAGCTAGCTGCTAGCTAACGACTTTGCTAGCAAAGCAAGATAACTAAGCTTTTTCCTTGTATCTTTAATGATATCAGTCATTCTTCAGTATCGCTCATGCAATAAGGGCACATTGCCCGTCCTAAATCGATCATCTCCATAATGGATATATGTCCAATCTTCTAATTTCCTTTGCTACATAATGTACATTTCATTTATTCTGGCGTTGGGTAAATGTATCTTGAAGGAGAATAACACTTAAATAAAAGTCCAACAAGGATATTCATTTAGAATTAAAAATAACTCAACCTGAATTACCATGATAGATATAATGAATGTAATCCAGCAGGGCCTAGAGGGGCGGGACTCCCTGCTGGGAAGAGAGTCCCAGCAGTGAATGAGCTGCTAGGAAGAGAGTCCAGCTCACTGGAGATGGAGTCCCGCCCCTCTGGGCCCTGCTGGGATCCAGAGGGCCACAGCAGGGAAGAAAGTACAGCTCACTAAAAAAGCTGCTCTGCTCACTAAAAAAGCTGCTCTGCTCACTAAAAAAGCTGCTCTACTCACTAAAAAAGCTGCTCTGCTCACTAAAATAGCTGCTCTGCTCACTAAAAAAGCTGCTCTGCTTACTAAAAAAGCTGCTCTGCTCACTAAAAAAGCTGCTCTGCTCCAGTGGTGGAGAAAGTACTCAAAAAATTTACTTAAGTAAAAGTACAAATACACAGACAAAAATGTACTCAAGTAAAAGTCAAAGTACCACATTAACATTTTACTTAAGTAAAAGTAAAAAAGTACTGGTTTTTAAAAATACTTAAGTATTAAAAGTAAAAGTACTTGCTGAATGCATTACCTAATCACTAATATCATTAAGTGTACCGATCATATGATCATATGCCACAGATAAAACATGTTTTTATTGCGTTTATTCTGTAACATAGTTTAGACTTAGATATGTGATTCTATGCATCATAATTTCAGGGATGGAAACATCTGGTCTCCTGTCCTAACATAACATGAACTTCACTTTTTTTTGCCACACATTTATTTTGAAAGAAATCCAACTGGCAGAGGAGGACATGGAACCAAGGAGCCACGTAGCAGAGTTGTAGTCTGGACCACTGAACCCAAGACCAAATCAAAACCAGCACCCCATGCTACATGACAATAAAATTAAGTGCACCTATCAAAACTGCTTCTCAAATTGATCTGAAAGATTCACTTTCCCACCTAGATATTAAACACTTAGAGCTGAAATAAATTTAACCTGTGACAATTCAAACTCTTCTTCATTCTGTTTTGCTTTCATCTCTGTGCCACAATACACAGAGGTCTCCTGCCATCCCTAAAGAAATAACGCCCTGTGCGGTTGCCCATATTGCCAATGTCAGAAATAATAATTGTCTGCACCATTAAACATAGCAATTAACAACGCTCAACTATGAACACTGTCCAAGGCCCAATAAGCAAGAAGTAACCAAGCAGGAGGAGCACCGTGACTGTTCTCATCCTCCCTTCTGCTGCAATGTCTGCCACCATGACAGGTGACGAAAACAAAGAGCAATGAGCATGCTCTGTGTTCCTACGTTCTTGTTTTATTTATTCGCCAATGAAATATAAAGATATTTTAATGAAATAAAATAGCTACTGCAGTGTACGCAGAGCATTACAAGAACAAAGAAGGGCTCTCATTGAGGCTTCAGTACTATAGGACTTTAGTCAAGATCCGTCCAGAAGAATCGGATCGTCCATGAATGTCATATTACAATATTGCACGTTGATCACAGCGTTGTCCCATATCTGCGACATGTCAGTCATCGCAGATGCAGCATGTGTTTCAGTCAATACAGCTAGCTTTGCTAGCATCACGTCCACGGAGCTTACCTTTCTTTAAGCTTTCCTTCCAAGTGACGTAAAAAATTGGACAAAGTCCCCACCGTCTGTGAAAGCGAAGCGCTGCTGATTTTACATGTCGCCATATCTTATGATTTATGCAGCGCTATTATATTACTGACGCTCAGAGGAAACCACTGCGCATGTCTTGGAGCTCCGCGTGCGAGTAAAGGTGGAGCCGATGGGTGACAACAGACACTAAGTCACGTTATTGCTCGGATTTTACGGCGCCACCTTAAGTCCCTGAACTTCACATTTTAACGGAAAAAAAACCACAATGCGACTTGGATGTAACGAGTAACGCGACAGTTTTGTAGAAATGTAGTGAAGTAGAAAGTACAGATACTTACTGTAAAATGTAGTGGAGTAAAAGTAGAAAGTACCCATTATTAAATCTACTTAAGTAAAGTACAGATACACGAAAATTGTACTTAAGTACAGTAACGACGTACTTGCACTTCGTTACTTCCCAATACTGCTCTGCTCATTAAAAAAGCTGCTCTGCTCACTAAAAAAGCTGCTCTGCTCACTAAAAAAGCTGCTCTGACCACTAAAAAAGCTGCTCTGCTCACTAAAAAAGCTGCTCTACTCACTAAAAAAGCTGCTCTGCTCACTAAAAAAGCTGCTCTGCTCACTAAAAAAGCTGCTCTGACCACTAAAAAAGCTGCTCTGCTCACTAAAAAAGCTGCTCTGACCACTAAAAAAGCTGCTCTGCTCACTAAAAAAGCTGCTCTGCTCACTAAAAAAGCTGCTCTACTCACTAAAAAAGCTGCTCTGCTCACTAAAAAAGCTGCTCTGACCACTAAAAAAGCTGCTCTGACCACTAAAAAAGCTGCTCTGACCACTAAAAAAGCTGCTCTGCTCACTAAAAAAGCTGCTCTGGTCACTAAAAAAGCTGCTCTGACCACTAAAAAAGCTGCTCTGCTCACTAAAAAAGCTGCTCTGCTCACTAAAAAAGCTGCTCTGACCACTAAAAAAGCTGCTCTGCTCACTAAAAAAGCTGCTCTGACCACTAAAAAAGCTGCTCTGACCACTAAAAAAGCTGCTCTGACCACTAAAAAAGCTGCTCTGCTCACTAAAAAAGCTGCTCTGACCACTAAAAAAGCTGCTCTGACCACTAAAAAAGCTGCTCTGCTCACTAAAAAAGCTGCTCTGACCATTAAAAAAGCTGCTCTGACCACTAAAAAAGCTGCTCTGCTCACTAAAAAAGCTGCTCTGACCACTAAAAAAGCTGCTCTGACCACTAAAAAAGCTGCTCTGACCACTAAAAAAGCTGCTCTGACCACTAAAAAAGCTGCTCTGACCACTAAAAAAGCTGCTCTGCTCACTAAAAAAGCTGCTCTGACCACTAAAAAAGCTGCTCTGCTCACTAAAAAAGCTGCTCTGACCACTAAAAAAGCTGCTCTGACCACTAAAAAAGCTGCTCTGACCACTAAAAAAGCTGCTCTGCTCACTAAAAAAGCTGCTCTGACCACTAAAAAAGCTGCTCTGCTCACTAAAAAAGCTGCTCTGACCACTAAAAAAGCTGCTCTGACCACTAAAAAAGCTGCTCTGCTCACTAAAAAAGCTGCTCTGACCACTAAAAAAGCTGCTCTGACCACTAAAAAAGCTGCTCTGACCACTAAAAAAGCTTCTCTGCTCTGCTCACTAAAAAAGCTTCTCTGACCACTAAAAAAGCTGCTCTGACCACTAAAAAAGCTGCTCTGACCACTAAAAAAGCTTCTCTGCTCACTAAAAAAGCTGCTCTGACCACTAAAAAAGCTGCTCTTGCTCCACCACTAAAAAAGCTGCTTCTGTACCACCTTAAAAAAGCTGCTCTGACCCACTAAAAAAGCTGCTCTGCACTCACTTCTAAAAAAACTGCTCTGCTCACTAAAAAAGCCTGCCTGCTCTGACCACTAAAAAAGCTGCTCTGCCCACTAAAAAAGCTGCTCTGCTCACTCAAAAAGTTGCTCTGCTCACTAAAAAAGCTGCTCTGCTCACTAAAAAAGCTGCTCTGACCACTAAAAAAGCTGCTCTGCTCACTCAAAAAGTTGCTCTGCTCACTATAAAAGCTGCTCTGCTCACTATAAAAGCTGCTCTGA